>NC_056741.1:1350612386-1350614886 GCF_019279795.1 Protopterus annectens | reverse complement strand
ATGTTCTGGGCTCCTGGAAAGCAGTAAAGATAAAAACAGCCATTAAATAAAACGGTAACGATTCAAACTGGAGGAACCAGGTTAAGAGATGCAATGACTGAATGTATGGGTGACACCTGCTGAAAGAATGGGATGACAAGGTTTCGTGCATCTCAGAAAAATAGTTTTCTTCAACACATGAGGCAGCAGAAGGGACAGTGTCAAGCCTATCAGGGTCAATAAGGAACTACAAGTCTTACTTTAGCTCCCAAGAGCTTTAATTTGTGTAAGAAATGCTGAGAAGCTTAAAGAATTCCCTTTGGTCAAGAGTCTGACCAAGCATCCCTAAGGGCCATGCCTAGTGATAGGAGCCTTCCCTGCAGTTGTTGATCAGGGACGTGAACAAATCACAGCAGGGCCTTCTCATCTATGGAAAATTCTCCCTCTCACCAAAGAGTAAAGGGACCACTCATTCAGTATGTGGACTACAAAATGATCTCATGCACCATCAAATTTGCTACTTGCGACCACTGGAACTTGAAGATCCACTAAAGAACTCATGCAATACCCAACAATGGGGGTCATAGGAAATTTATGCTATCATGAGGCCTAACCTTGAAACTCTGAACAGTAGCAGTAAGAGAATTCAACTTGGTGACAACTGGTGATCAAAATGTAATCTTGTTCCACAGGGAACCTGGCCTTGCAGTTCAGGGCATCCAATGTGCATTCTACGAACACTAGGCATTACAAAGGGCCCAACTGGTCTTGGTAACATTCAGAATAATGTCCAGGGATTGACTGAGAAAAATCAAGAGCTCCCTCACCAGGAAAAGTTAATCTTGAGAAGGCAAAGCAAATAGCTAGTCACACATACAAGTAAAGACCCTAGCTCCCTGCAGGCTTATGTGCACAGTCACATGGACATACATTTGGCGAAAGCCTGCGGGATGAGGCAAGACCAAATGAGTATGTCCTGAACTGGAAATGACCAGCCCTGACTCTGAAGCTCAAGAGCCTTCAGGACTGTTTGCTGAACTTGGTGTGCAGAAAAAAGGTGTCATGCAAGTCCAATCAGCACATACAGTCATATTCTGCAAGAGTGAAAGTATAGGGACTATTTTTAAAACAAAAGGTGTAGAGTTCACTACAACTAGAACAGGTGCTTCTCTCTCTCTCATTTTCAGCTCATATTTTTGGTCTGTTCCTCAAAATTGGTGGTTTTCTGGCATATCACTGAGGACTGAAGTCACTAAATACAGAGTTTCAGGCTTCATATCCTTTGGAAGATGCATGTTAAGCTCATTACAGTAAAGTGTGCCTCCAGGCATTTCTGCAGTTACCTCCTACTGTGCCTCTAGGCGTCAAATACTGCTTGTTCATATTTGCATTAATAATTCCAAAACCATGCTACCTACAAGGTACCAGAATATTTATCTTGAAGCATACATGATGGCAAGCAACTGTACTGATATTTGACCTCTGTCAATGAGTATTTGTTAAAACAGTAAGGTGATAACTTCATTTTTTAAAGGATCAAGCCACACCCACTGGGAGTTAAAGGTACACACTCAAAAGAGCTGTACTGGAAGGAATGAGTTAATTCAAAACTTTTTATTCTAGCAAATTCCTATGCTTATTTAAAATCAGTCCCAAATTTGGGCCTTTGTACCCCCATTATTTTTGGTTCTGCCCAGATTTCTTGAACCAAGAGGTTGAGAGGTATGCAGCCTTTCCTGAAGGGGTGGGGCATCAAATAATGGGAGAGGGGAGGGGGCATGGGACTGAATGAAAGGTTACTGGAAGCTCCAATTAATGACAGTCCTCACTTGGTCAAATGTGACCAAGAACCGCATCAGCCAATGGAAAAGCAAGCAATCCTCAACTGCCTACAGGGTAAAAGCAGTCAAACAAGTCCTCAGCATTTTTTGCTGTCCTACTGAGCAAGAAAATGGTGGCCCGTAAATCACCAAGAAACCCAATCAAAGGCCAGTACAACCTCTCTAGTAGGATTCCAAGGTAGTGGTCCCACCACTGGGGCATCGATTGCTTAGTTTCTGACAAAATTAAACCTGGTGCCTAATTTTCTCTAAGACAAGGAGAATGTACACGAGAAGGGATGAGAATGTAGCACCTACCGCTGTCAAAGCCTCTTCACAGATTTATCTGCCTTCTCAATATTAGCTGGACCATGGAAAGGAACATTTATGAAAGTCACTTTTGCATCCGTGGCGAAATCTGTGAAGTGCAGACACAGATGACAGACTGCAATGTCCACAACTGCTACCATGAGCGAACCTTCTGCTGCAATGAAACGCACATTCATGACGACGTACAGTATAGCAGACTAGAAGAATAACCTCTTACCAGGTCCATCAGACAACTGCTCCAAGGTGAAAGTCATCATGCCCGTTATAGCCTAAGAGAACTCCACTATGTAGCCCAGATAAAGCACTCCAAGGGAAAAGGATGAGGATGAATAAATGTGGTCAACTTCCCAAGCCTACTTGTTGGCAGATGA
>NC_056741.1:1350547386-1350607386 GCF_019279795.1 Protopterus annectens | reverse complement strand
AAATGCATGTAATCACAGAAGACAGCCATCTAGATAGAGTTACCTTGGAGACTGAAAGGCCTTTCCTGTTCTCTGCATAGGATAAAAACAGTTGATCAGATTTCCTAAAATGTTTAGTTCTGTCCAGATAATATCTCAGTTGGCGGTGAACATCAAGATAATGTAGTTTTTGTTCCGCTCTATCAGAATAATTTGGGAAAAAAACTGGAAGATCAATGGATTGATTTAAGTTCATCTGCGATGCCACTTTGGGTAAGAAAGATGGATTAGTCCTTAGAGAAACTCTGTCTTTGTGGAAGATTAAGTAGGGAGGACGAATGCAGAGGGCATGAAGCTCAGATACTCTCCTGGCAGAAGTAATGGCGACTAGAAAGAGTGTCTTCCAAGAAAGAAATTTCAATGAACAGGCAGCCGTAGGTTCGAAAGGGGGAAGAATCAAGGATGTTAAAATTAAATTTAGATCCCACTGTGGTGGGGGGTCTCTAATCGGAGGTTTAAGTAAAAAGATACCTCTAAGGAATGCCTTGCAAAGTTTATGTGACATAATGTTGTGATCCAAAAAGCCTATATGAAAATTTGAAATGGCTGCCAGCTGAACTTTTCCTGTGGAGGAAGAAGATCCTGAATGAAAAATCTCGGCTAGGAAGTCCAAGACCGAATGAATCGGAGCAGTATAGGGGTCTATATTCCTAGCTTTTGCCCAGAAGGAGAAACGTTGCCATTCACTAGTGTAAATCCTTCTGGTGGAAGATTTAAGGGAAGCTACTATGATATCCCGGACGGGATTAGAAATCATAGGAAGCCTGGCTAGGGATGGAAGTGGAGCAACCAAGCAGTGAGGTTGAGAGAAGGTATGGATTGGTGCAGCTGCCCCGACTGGTGGGTCAGAAGATCTGGAACCGGGTCCAGATGCCATGGCTGTACCAAAAGATAACGATGTAGGAACGGAAACCATACCTGTCGAGGCCAATAAGGGCAATGAGAATCAACTTGGCTCTCAAGGCGGTTGCTTTCTGAATTACTTGAGGTATCAGAGGAAAGGGAGGAAAGGCATAAAGAAGTCCCCGGGGCCAATCTTGGGTTAGAGCGTCTCTAGGGGGATGGCCTGGAAGGGGGAAGAGAGAGAAGTCGGGGCATTTGCTGTTTTGAGGTGTAGCAAAAAGGTCGCAGCAAGGAAGGCCCCACTCCTGAAAAATCTCTTCCGTCACTGATTGTTTGAGAGACCACTCGTGAGGCATGAGAATAGCTCTGCTCAACTTGTCCGCTATGATGTTGGATTTCCCGGGGATATACGTTGCTGTCAGAAACCGCTGAGAAGAGATTGCCCACTGCCAAAGTCTGAGAGCCTCTCGACACAGTGGATAGGACTTTGTTCCGCCCTGTTTGTTGATATACCACACTACGGACATATTGTCCGTTTGGACTGCAATAGTTCCCAGGGGAAGAGAGTCGTTGAGGGCTTGCAACGTTAAAAGCACTGCTCTCATCTCTAGGACATTTATGTGCAGGTGGTATTCGAAAGTTTGCCAAGTGCCATGGATCATCCTGCCCTGATAATGCCCCCCCCCCCACCCGATCAGGGAGGCGTCCGATGTAACCGTGGCGACCGGGGCGGGAGGAACAAAGGGTCTGCCCTGATGGACTTGAGGGGAACGATATCCACCAGGTCGGATGCCTTTTGCAAATTGGAGTTATTATGATCCTGTGACGCATGGGAAGTTGTTGAAAGGACCATTGGGCGAATAGCATCCACTGTAGAAGACAGGGAAGAAGTGTTATGGCGGCCGCCATAAGACCCAATACTTTCAGAGCAAATCTGGCCTGAATTTTGTTGCTGAGAAGAATCACCTGGAAGTGATTTTGAATGTCCAAGATCCTTTGGTCTGTTAACTTTGCTGAAAGTTGTACGGTGTCCAATTTTGCGCCTATAAAAGTAATAGATTGACAAGGCAGATTTTTCGAAATTTATAGAAATCCCTAGCCCTCTGCAAATGTGAATGGTGTAATCTCTGGCTTGGAGAAGTTGATGCCTGGTGGTGGCAGTGAGGAGCCAGTCGTCTAGACATGGAAACACCTGGAATCCTTGACGTCTCAGGTGAGCCGTAACCACTGCCATACATTTGGTGAACACTCTGGGGGCTGTAGTGAGTCCAAATGGCAGGGCCCTGAATTGGAAGTGACTGGTCCCCAGCCGAAAGCGGAGAAACCTTCTGGAGCGCCTGTGAATTTTTATGTGATAGTACGCATCCTGAAGATCTACCGAGCACATCCAATTGTCCTTGCCCAGAAAGGGTAGAATGGACTGCAGCATGACCATCCGGAATCTTGTTTTCTTTACAAACTTGTTTAGTTTGCCGAGATCTAATATTGGTCTCCAGTCCCCTGTCTTTTTTGGTACTAAAAAGAACCTTGAGTAGATACCGGATCCTATTTGGTCTGCTGGGACTGGCTGGATGGCTCTTTTTGCTAGCAGTTTTGAAATCTCTGGTACTGCTAGTTCCCTTAGACCGGGCGGAACGTCTGGAAGGGTTCCCTCTTGCTGAACTGGGGTTTGAATAAAGGGAATTTTGTAACCCTCGGATATGATCGACTGTACCCATTTGTCTTGAGAAAGGGAAAGCCAGGCTTTGGGGTACAGCGATAATCTTCCCCCAACTGCCGCCGAAGGTGGACAATCGGGCAACATCTCAGGGATGCTGGAAGGGTTTTGTCAGAGAGAGGCTCCCTGCTACCCTGATTCTGCGGACCCTCTGCCTCTAGGGCGGCGCCTGTTGTTGTTACCCCTCTGCCTCTGGGGTAAACTGACCTTGTAGGCCAGGCGTGACTCCTTGAGATTTATGGAACCACATTTTCCTCCCTTCTGACCTTTGGGTAAGGTCTTGAAGGAGTGGAGAAACGGACTCCTACGGCAGAAAGAGTCTTGCCATCTTGTTCACATCTAGTCAAGGTGTCTTTCACTTGAGGTCCGAACAAAGTCGAGCCATCAAAGGGAGAGTTTGTGAAGGACGCTTTGAAGGGATCTGCAAAATTACAAAGCCGCATCCAGGATTGACGCCTTAATGCCACTCCTGTGCCTGCGGCCCTACTCGCTCCATCGGCTGCATATGAAATGAGCCGCATGGAGGAGTTAACAATGGAGTTTAGAATTCCTAGCTGTCAGTTAATCTTATCCTGAGACCCAGCAGCTGACGGATCCTGTAAAACTTCTCCCAACTCTTTAAGAACATCTCTTTGAAGGCGGGTGAAGTGACAAGTAGTTCAGCGATCGCATGGCAAAGGTCGCTGAAGAAAAAATCCGCTTGCCGTACCTATCCATAGTCCTAGAATCCTTGTTAGGAGGATGGACAGGTACTGAAGGATCAGCTAGTTCCTTCTTGGTGGCTGCAGCCACCACCATGGCATCAACCGGGACACCTTTTGTCAAATATTGCCTATCAGGTGGGGCCGTAATGAATTTAGAAGGCCTCCGAGGAATAGGTTCCACCGAATCCGGGGCCATCCATGCCTTCCGAGCCACCACGTCCATAAGAGGGTCGAAAGGCGGAGACACCCAGGAGGTGGAGGGTCGAGACCAACGCCCAGGTATACTGACTCGTCCTCGGAAGGATTAAGGGAAGGCCAGTTCCCCCTCTGCTTAAGGAGTTCAAGGATGTCTGAGAAAGAGACATCCTCAGAGGGGGACCTTGGGGATCCCTCAGACTCATCCAAGTCAGTATCGGATGTAATAGACTCGGGGGAGTCTAGATGTTTCCTCTTACATGTCCTCTTACGCGGAGGTTCACCTGACGGATCAGGAGAAGCCTCGGAAGAGGAAGATATTCCCAATGGGGAAACCTGAGGCGTTGGATCTCTGGGTCCGGGAGCAAGAGACGTCAGCAGGCACTGTAGTGGGAGGAGCTGATGGAACTGACCGTTGACTACGCCCAGGGGCTAGTACACTCCTCATCACCTCGAAGGCTCCCCAGTCAGAGAGGCCAGAAGGTTCCCGCTCCGAAGAGATAGGAACTCCAGGCCTCACCGACAGGGACGGCTCCGAGGCCGATGTCGGGGCTGAGCTCACCAACGCCGAAGCTCCAAGAGGGAGAACGGGGTCGGACAAGGGTCCGATGCCACTCGCCCCCTCGGAGCCGACGAGAGAGACCAGACGCCCGGATCCCTCCAATGAAGGTCTCAAGGAGGAAATCGGAGCAGAGGATGACGGAGCCGAAAAAGGGGGTGGTATCGGCTCCGAAGTCACAACAGTCACGGCTCCGAGCTCTGTAAGAGAGTCGAAGGAGGAATGTTAGGTGGATGTGTGATAGCTACCGTCTGTTGAGATGGGCTATGGAGCATTTGGGCCAATGCCTGAGACTTTAATAGTCTACTCACCACTCTCTCAAGGTCGTGATCGGACAGCCTGGATGACCGAGAAGAACGGCTCCGATGGCTCCGCTCCGAGAGCAGGGGTGATCTCGGAGCTGAACGTATCGATTCCAACGAGGGGGATCGTGATCTCTTTTTAGAGATAGGTGGAGCCGAAGGAGCCAAGGATACGTCGGCTCCAGCCAGAGCCGACACTGAGTGCCCAGATTTAGCAACATCGGCGCCGGATGGAGCTGATACTGTAACTTCTAATATAGAAGGATCGGCTCCGGCCGGAGCCGATCTCGACACTGAAGGAGAACCAGTAGCCGATGGCTTAGGACTTGAAGCCGAAGGCTTAACTGGTTGAGGGCTTCCCCGGAGCCGACTTAGTCGGGGAGCTCTCAGGCTTTAATAAGTCCCTCAATATTAATTTATTTCTGCATTCCTGCAGGACTCTTGGGCTGAAGGCATGACAGATAGCAAAAGAGTCCTGCAGGTGCAGAGGTCCCAGGCAGTAAACACAAGAAGTGTGACCGTCTGTCAGAGACATCTTCTGACAGCACGAGTCACACTTCTTGAAGCCTGAGACCTTTGTGCCCTTCGACATAGCTGTGTCGAGGAAACACAAGTAACAAAAGGAAACACAGACACACACACAAAATAACACCCAATCCAATAATGAAACAAAACGATAGACCACCAAGACAACAGAGTCCTTAGTTAAGTAAATAAAAGTATATAGTGAAAAGAAAAACTTTGGACTCAGCACGACAATAAAATAAAATAAAAACAGAAATTTATTTGAAGCTTGTACGTCTTCTCTTCTGCCTTCTTCAGACCATAAAACAATAACAAAACTGTGTGCTCTTATATAGCAGCAAAGGCAATAATTAATTGAAGCAATAGGCTTAATGAGCAAACAATTAAACAATTAATTAAGATTGAATAAAAAAGCTAGCCTAAAAATGCAACAGAATTTAAAGGCAAATATTCATCAACAGTGTAGAGGCAGCTATAAAAGCAATACAAAAAACTAATGATGCTGACATGAAATGTATATATACATTGTGGGATGACCAGAATACTGTGAGTTCATATTAACATCTCAAAACATTTATTTAATCTAAAAATATATATGAAAAAGACATATATAGAAATTAATAAATATAAAATAGATGAATATATGAAATATAGCAAAGTTTTATATATAAAACCTACATACAAAATGGCTATGTGGCAAAAAAGGAAGTATATCAAAAGTGCCATGATTCAACATGTGGGATAGGATTGGAACAAACCAAGGTTGGAAATAAAAATGAAAATAAAATTAGTCTAAACATGTAGTTAAAAAATACATTAACAATCACTTAGATGAACCTAAGTTAAGCTATAAACCTATGAGCCAGACCAAAGGTAACTAATAGGAAGGGATAACCTCATTTGGAAAAAATGCTAATAAAGATGTATGGTATCATAAATGCAATAAGAAAGTTCTGCCTAAAACTCATCTGCGTGTATTGAGGTAAGGTTTTATAGAGACATAGAGGTTTAGACCTGGGGGGTAATGCCCTTTTAACCTTAGTATCCATTTTAATTCCTTTAACTCCAACAAATTCTGATAGTCTCCCCCTCTAGTATTGGGTTCAACAATTTCTAGCACCCTAAACACAAAAGAGTGACTTGAAAAACATTGCACGTGTTTAGCCAAGGCATTGAGTTCATTCAATTTCTTTATATCATAGGTATGATTGTAAATCCTATTCTTTAGCTTTCGTTTCATGAGGCCTATATAAAATGCAGGGCAATGTACGCACGTAGCTAAATAAACTAATCCTGA
This sequence comes from Protopterus annectens, assembly GCF_019279795.1. Classification (NCBI taxonomy): domain Eukaryota; kingdom Metazoa; phylum Chordata; order Ceratodontiformes; family Protopteridae; genus Protopterus; species Protopterus annectens. The sequence goes on along the minus strand of NC_056741.1, from coordinate 1,350,601,205 downwards.
GCTATCACAGGTGGCGGAAAACCTAGGTTTGAAGGTGTACTTAATAACTGGATGTACAAATATTTGTTCTTTAGTGATGAACTTACAATAACTGCAATGTTTGCATGAAGTACCTAATGCTGCATGAGATTGCGGTTTGATGGAATTTGGCCTATCACAAAGCAATCTTTTAAGGTTTTTGTTGTTCCTATATGTAAAATGAGGAGCATTTCCTACCAGTTGTTGTGTGAAGGAATCTGTCATAAGCACCTTCCAATTGTTGTTTACTATCTCTCTAACGTTACAGCTATCATTAGTATAAGTAGTAACGAAACTTAACCTTTCAGAGAAAAGGAAAACATTCTTGGTACCTGTTATGTGAGGGTAGTCATGTGTAATGCATGCTGGTGTCTCTACATCATTTAGCAGTTGCACCCTAACTCTTCTTACTAAATTGGCATCATATTGTCTATCTAGGAACAAGCGTTCCAGTTTATCTGCCTCTAGAGACGAATCTGTTGGATCTTTGCAAATTTTCAGGAGCCTGATGAAATGGCTTTTGACTATGCCCTTATATACATGGCGTGGGTGCATACTATCGTAGTATGGTATTCCTCCAACAGGTCTTTCTAAACAAAGTAGAGTTTAGGCAACCATTCCTTATATCCAGGGTTACATCCAAAAAATTCACAGAATCAAATGAAGTCTGTGCTGTGAATTTTAGGAAGGTAGTGGTGGTTTCAAGGTAGCTCTTAAAAATGGAGAACTCTTCTATGGACCCTTCCCAAATCAATAGGATATCATCAACAAAACGGTAGTAGGCTATAACTTTCTTAAAGAGAGGATGGGTGAAGACATAATCCTTCTCCCATTTGTACATTACTAAGTTAGCATACGTGTTTGCACAAGGGGTGCCCATAGCTACCCCTGAAATCTGTAGATATAGGCACCCCCCAAAGGCAAACACGTTGTTGCACAGAACAAGATCCAACAGTTGACAGATTAGAATAGCATCATTCCTTTTCACTTGTTGGAAAGTTGATAATTCTCTTATAGCTTGTATCCCCTCATCATTGGGTATGGACGTAAACAAACTATTGACGTCCATAGTGACTAAAAGATGTTTTCCTTTTACCAAAATTTTATCAATAGAATTAAGGGACTCCAAGAGTTGGTAGGTGTCTTTAAGTATACTGGGAATGTCATTCATTAAGGGTCTCATAGTTTTCTCAAGATATACAGAGATGTTTTCAGTTGCCCATTTCTCACTAGCTACAATAGGTCTTAGTGGTGGGGGAGAGACACCTTTGTGCATTTTTGGTAATCCTTTAATTAAAGGCACCTGTGGATTATCAACCACGAAATAATCATACAAAACATGTTGTATTTGACCACACATAAGTAGATCATATAACTCATCTCTTATCCTAGCTATGATGCTAGCCATTCTTGCTGCATCTATTTCCAAATAAGTGGATTCATCTCTTAACATATCCAGCATCAGAGATTGATAAGTCATACTGTCAAAAACGGCTATCCCTCCTCCCTTATCCACAGGCCTAAAAGTTAAAGAGGGGTTATGCATCAAAGTGAACAGGGAATTTTGTAATTCCTTAGTCATGTTAAAATACATACACTTTTTCTTTGTGTTGGTACAATATTCATAAAAGTCTTTCTCACAGAGTTTAATAAACAGTTCAACATGTGCCGGTAGTATGGGAGAAAAGGAACTTTTTCTTTTAAACATGGTTACTTCATTGGCTGGGCTACAGTCTTTATCAGAAGGTTTAGATTTAAAAAATATCTTTAGCGCTATAGCGCGTCCAAACATTCTAAGGTCCAGCAATAGATCATGGAGAAGGCTTCCCTGAGAGGGTACAAACATCAGCCCTCTGTTAAGTAACTCTTTGTCATGAACAGACAAAACATACCTTGACATGTTGAAAAAAAGCTCAGTCTCTATGGTTTCTGTCGCCTTCTCTGAAAGACTACATTCTCCTCGGATAACTTGCTTTCTGTTGCTCCAACTGTTCCGTTGTTCTCTCGGTTGAACAGAGTTCCTTATCGGATACGCAAAAAGGAGGATATATGTACTGTTTTTTGGTACCGCTCCTAAATCCCTTGGGGCTGCTTTAATACGATCTGCTTCCTGGTTAGGAAGTGGTGTAGAAGTGGCCGCTACAAATGTAGCAGAGATAGGGGTCTCTGGTGGTGTGGTGAATTTTTCTCCTGAGGCGCTTCTTGACGGCTCGTGTAGAAGATAGAGCAGCAGAGTCAGCCCTAACCGGCGCTAACAACGTGTCATCATGAGGCGCCGGACTGGGAAGTGGCATGCGAGAAGCAGTATTGGGTGATTCCCAAATAAAGACATTCCCCGAAAGGAAGTCCTGGTAGTCTCGTTGTAGCTTCTTATGCTTGATCTGCTGTAGGCGTGAAGCATAAGAGCTAACCTGATTATAAAGGTTGTCCATTCTACGTTGGAAATGATCATCGGGAAAGGTTTCATTCAGTTCTTGTTGTGCACAATTTATTTTAGTTAAAAGTTCTTTTTCCAAGGGGGCAAAGTAATCGATTAAAAGCTGGATGTACTTCATGCTGGTTTCCAAATTAAGCTCCTGCCATCTCTTAAGTAGAATAGGGTGGGTGTCACCGTATGTCGGCATGCAGAGTATGCGCATGCCACGGGGAATGAGCTTAAAGCGTTTACAAGCTTCCATGTGTTTTCTTTGCCAGTTTAAACGTTGGAATCTATATAGATCATTCTCTAGGGTTTTAAAGGTAGACTTGAACAATTCTAAATTGTCAGAGTTAATATCATTTTGATTACCATTCGGTGCTCTAAGGTCCAGATCCAAAAAGGATTAAATTCAGTATTCAGCATCGTTGTCCATTGTTCTTTGGTATGGGTTATCCTCGGCTCTGGAACATAATCCAACTCCACTATAGGGTTTGCCATGTCGTGTGTAGTGGTGGTACTAAACCAAAAAAGTAGTGAAACAAAACGATAGACCACCAAGACAACAGAGTCCTTAGTTAAGTAAATAAAAAGTATATAGTGAAAAGAAAAACTTTGGACTCAGCACGACAATAAAATAAAATAAAAACAGAAATTTATTTGGTAAGCGCTTTCGCATACCTTGGTTTGTTCCAATCCTATCCCACAAGTTGAATCATGGCACTTTTGATATACTTCCTTTTTTGCCACATAGCCATTTTGTATGTAGGTTTTATATATAAAACTTTGCTATATTTCATATATTCATCTATTTTATATTTATTCATTTCTATATATGTCTTTTTCATATATATTTTTAGATTAAATAAATGTTTTGAGATGTTAATATGAACTCACAGTATTCTGGTCATCCCACAATGTATATATACATTTCATGTCAGCATCATTAGTTTTTTGTATTGCTTTTATAGCTGCCTCTACACTGTTGATGAATATTTGCCTTTAAATTCTGTTGCATTTTTAGGCTAGCTTTTTTATTCAATCTTAATTAATTGTTTAATTGTTTGCTCATTAAGCCTATTGCTTCAATTAATTATTGCCTTTGCTGCTATATAAGAGCACACAGTTTTGTTATTGTTTTTATGGTCTGAAGAAGCGTACTGAAAGGTACGCGAAAGCGCTTACCAAATAAATTTCTGTTTTTATTTTATTTTATTGTCGTGCTGAGTCCAAAGTTTTTCTTTTCACCAATCCAATAATAAAAAATTTAAACAGGGATACAACACACTCAAACACACACAGAATCCCTGACAGGAGAAATTAGGAAAGGGGGAGGTTTAAGGCCTAACCTAGGGGAAGGGATAAATAACCAGAAAAATAGGGAACACTAACGGGAATAGGGTTAAATTAAACGTTAAGGGTTCACACAACAACTAAGGTGATTAAATCTAAAAGGGATGAGACTAAAAGTCTTAATTTGAAGAAACTTACCTGGAGCTGGTAAAAGAGGCACCTCGTAAGCGAAAGCGGCAAACGAGATCTGGGTAGTCTTCGCCTTGCATCATGGGATACAGGGTTGCCTCGAGCTGGTAAAATTTGCTCTTGAGCTTTAATAAGTGTCAGAGTTGGAGCCGAGGATCGGCTCCGAACCCATCCAGCAAGAATGAAGGCGAGATTGAGAACTTAACATCTGTTTTTACAATACAATGCTTCCTCTCATGTCCTATTAGCCCACCTAACTAAAATACCCCAATTCTGAGGCGGCATTCTCTTGGAGATGTAGAGAATGCTTACTTTTTTTTTTTTTTTTTTTTTAACCATTTACTCAAGCATAGTGTGCTCCTAGACAGTTCCACCACAAGAGGTCAAATAACATCAAGTCAGAGCTACAACCAAATGATCCCAACTGGCTGAAGTTTTGACAAGGTGAAAGAAAAAAAATAAAAAAACATTTTCTGCACAGCAGCAATCCCCTTGTACTACTCATGTGGGGGAATTTTCCTCTTCCCAAATCCAGCTTACTTGTAACCAGTTCCATGGGCAACCAACCATGGGTGACAAATGAAAAGTCAAAAAAGTAGAACCAGTGCAAGCATAACATCACTGTAATGGCTCTCCGAGAAACAGCAACCAAAAAAAGCAACTTCATCCACTTACACAGCAATATAGAAAACACAGATTCAGTACATTAATTTAGATGGAGCATGAGGGGCAAACATCAAAAATCAAGGCATACAGGGGGCATAACACCCCTGCAAAAACACACGTGCATGTTTATACAAAGTTGCAAGTTTCCAACAGAATTTCAGTTTTCACATTCATGTGGTGGATGAAGTGCTGGGTGGGTGGGACTGTTACTATACATCCTGGAGTATACTAATCTCGACAAGCTGCGGCTATCCCCATCATCAGCTTAATACTAACTCTGTCCTTACCACTCTAGAGAAAAGGCGAAGAGTTTCCAGATCTTCCAAGATGTTGCTATTTTTTGTGGTGATGAGAACCATGTAAAGCTTCTCCAGTGGCTGGTAGACATATCGCACGCTCTCCGTCTCGACAAAGGTGTGCTGTTTTCCAGTGTTCATTAGCTTGGGGAATGCTGCCAACAGGCCCTCAATACGTGTCCGTGTCATTTCTACAAACTGTCGAGACACAATGGCCTTTCCTGCTTTTGTACAAACTGCTGCTGCCAACAACACCTACAAAATGATAAAAACACCTGTAAAATTTGTTGTGCAACATTTTATCTGAACTCCCTTCTGCAAGGAATGAAATTAATTGACTTGCACCTATATTTTAGCAAGCATGAGCTTCAAAACAAAGTTTGGAATTAAAACTCATTCAAGCTGGCAGACCCTCATATAAAAACGTTGCAAAAACTTTTTGAACTGACACAGCAAGTTTTGCCTGTAAGCTAATAATATATTGTTCTACAGTCAACAAAAAACAAGACAATCTAACTTTAGGACAGCAATGAAAAGTACACAAATAAATTAAAAACATGCTTAAAAAAAAAAAAGTGGGTCCCCTGAAGGTACTAGTGAAGGAAGGCCTTATTTAAAATCAGATTCTCATTTTTTTATACACACAAAAAAAAAAAAAAAACTAAAAGGCTAAAATAAGTAAAAATGACAAATATTTATTACGGATTGTTAATGTGACACATGAGAATTATACAATTATACAAGTTCAAAGGACAGGGATACAAACAGCACTTTTTTTTAAATTTCATATATAAATATGTATGCATGTAACTCTGTGGCTGAGCAGCTCTGTGTTTTTGCTTTACGGTTCAGTTTTAAACTTTACTTTCATATTTAAAACTGATTAATCACAGCAGCTTCTTCTACTTTTGGCTTTTCCTGGTTAGGGGTCGCCACAGCGGATCACCTGTCCGCTCATGACTTGCAGTAGAGTTTTACTGTGTCAAGTTGCAAGCCCAGCGCCCAACCCTCCACAGAAAGCACACACATGCACACACTCGCATCCAGGGCCAATTTAGAGTTTCCAATCCACCTACAGCATGTCTTTGGGATGTGGGAGGATACTGGAACACCCGTAGGAAACGCACGTGACCACAGGGAGGACATGCAGACTCCGCACAGAAGACACCCCAGCCGAAAATCGAACCGGAGAACCTCTTGCAGTGAGGTGACAATGTAACAGCTGCACCACCGTAGCCGCCCTTCTTAATCACAGCACCGAATGCACAAATTCAATACCACTACAGCACTGTATGCAGACTGGGGAGGTTACACTGTGTGTTTGGTGCTACACTCTGGAAGCTCTTACATACTTCCAAATATCCTAGCAATGCCCTTGCAACTCCTGTCCCGTCTCAGAAAAAAAAAGTAAGAAAGACGGAATCTCTCATTTATACACTACCCTCCCATGCCATTCTGCTCACTACAGAGTCATTATTCTATCTTAGTCTGGATGCATTGCAGTAGGACACCCTGCTCCAACTGGCCAGCAATGTCCCCCCATGCAGGACAGCGGCAGTCTGTTATGCTTTTCCCAAAAATATTACCGAAAGCAGTGCTCAAGATTTCTACTCTTAGCAGATGCAGCAAGAAAAGCTGAAACAACCCCACCCCCAAATAAATGTTCACCATTTCACATTCAACAGGATAAAACAAGAAAGGCAAAATTATTTTCTGCCGTGATCTGTTTGCAGAATACTCCAGGCCATAAGCTGTTGGTCTTTTTACAAATCTTCAGGAATACAAAACAGATACTGCAGCCGGTAACATGCCAACCAAGTCTGATTTGTGCAGATCCAAATCTACTAACATCTGCACAACCTACATGTGACAAAGGGAAATAGTGACAGCCCAAGTATCTGGAATATAATTATATGTCATTTGTGAATATTAACATGACTTATTTAGAAGTGTGACAGAAGGAGATACTGCCAGCCCAGCTATCTGGAATTTTGGAAGTGGTTATGTATCATTTATGAAAGCCAGCATGCTTCACATAAAATGCTTGTACTAGAACTGTATGCTATGTACTGAGGTAAAATGTAACCACAGCATGCCCTGATGGCTTAGAATAGAAATGTAAACTATTGTAATTGTGTAAATGTATATGTTTTAACAGGGGGAACTAGAACACAGAAGGTTAACTTGCAAAACTTCAAGAAAATAGTTGAAATTAAATTGAATTGTTTTACGATTGTGCTATAAAAGTTATTTCAGTTTCAGTCAACAGGAGACAGGATGTCTACACCAGGGGACTCCAGTGGACTCCCTGTGTTGTGTTGTTTTGTAAGTGTTTTATTGCTTTATGTCCTGTAGCAGTTGCAAACATTTGAAGACTATGTATTTTCACAGGGAGATATTAAATGCTGACAGTTTCTTTCAATGGGAGGGGGGGGGGTTCGCTTGGGAATTAAAGTCAGGTGATAAAAAGTGATCCAAGTTAACCCAGCAGCAAAATTTTATATTAATTTAAGAACTCTCAGAAAGAGAGAAAGAAAGAGATGACATTTTGTATCTGTCTTTGACCTGACAACAACATCAGATAGAAGATTCATTCACCACACTTGCCTTGCTAGGAGTAAGCAAGTCTAGGGTACAATACTTTCTTTTAGACTCAGTTAAGGAATATAGTAAAGGACTGGTTTAGATGTTTTCTGTATTTATTTGAGACTGTCCTGCAATGTTTAAAATATTTCCTGTGATTTTAAATTCTGAAGTTACTGTGATGATTTACTGGGGTATTTTCTCTCTTATTATTTATTATTAAATATATTTAAACCTTTCAATTGTGGCTGGTCTGTTTAGAGATATTTAAGCTCTTAGCATACTTGTATATCTATTTGGTGACCCTATACAGACCACTCCTAAATAGCCTTGCTCTTGGACAGACTACCATTTGGATTAATAGTAACATTACACTGTAGGATTGGACACCTTTTGCTAAGGGCCTTAAAATAGCTGATAAACCATGGCTGGTGGCAGTCAGAACTACCTTATAATCTGGGCAGAAGAGGGCACAGCCAGACAGAGAGTGTAAATCAAATCTCAAAGATTGTACGTGCCAGCTACTTGGGCAGGGACATGAAGCACTGGTTGGACAGAGAGGATGCTGGAGGTTCTGACTTGGTCACTCAGCTGAGGTCTCAACTCTATAGCTGTGCTAGTGGGGAGTCTTATTGGGGATCTGAGAAAGAGGGAGAAACCAGCCCTAAACTGACTATGGTCTGTGTGTGTTCTCAAGGGAAATTGCATTTCACTGTGTGTGTACTTGTCGCCCTCCCAGTGTGTACATTCCCCACTGTTGCCAGTGGAGAGGATTGAGGCTCCTTGATTACTGGGCCAGTGTTGGGGCGTCACACTATACAACAAAGATCAAACTGGCAACAAACACTGAAAAATAATGATCACAAGTTTGCATCTTAAGAGTTTAATGCAGAGAGTCAAAATAATTAAAGTCCGTGAATAAATTTTTAAAATTCCAACAAAATCTTAACTTCAATGTTGGTTACTACTATTTATTTTAAATTACTTACTGACATTTGATTACTGGGAAAGTCTGACTGGGTAGGGAGCCCATTTTCAGCAGAGGCCTGGGGAGAAAAGCTCCAAAGTACTACAATAATAAATTTTACTGTCTTTAATAATAATAATAATAATAATAATAATAATAATAATAATAATAATAATAATACAAAACACAAACAATTTAAATAATTATACCAAATTAGACAGAATATGAAAATATTGGTTTAGAGCAGATACAAAAGTTATAAGACAATGGTTTAACAGTTGGAGAATTTTTTACTTTAATTTCTTAAACGAGCAAATTTAGAATACAAATCAGGAATTGCAATATAAAGGGTGGAAAAAGAAGGCTTATGGTATATTTAGAGAGAAAGCCAGGGGAGAGACAGATCGATAGAAGTAAGAAGGGAGAGTAAGGAGACCGAAGGTATGAAAACATTTGTTCACATTTAGAGTTACGGTTTATCCTGGTGTTGAGCAAGAACGGAGTCAGCTTGTGGCTAGGAAGTCTTTCAGAATGGTTTTGAAGGATGGGAGGGAGGGTACTGATCTGATGGACAGAGATAAGGAGTTCCAGGCCTTAGCAACATGGTACGAGTACAGACAATGCCCAGCATATTTAACAGGTTTGTGGACAGACTTGGTCACTGGATCATAATGACAGACTAAGAACATAGCTGTTTAGAATGTTATTAGTGCTAGACGAGCAAGATTCATTTTGGATAATTTCATAAGCATTAAGAAGCTGTGTATATGTTGGTTGATAGGGTAGTTGTAACCAATTAAGGCTTTTTAGTGCTATATAGTGGGTTCTAAAAGGGGTATTTTGCTAAAAATTTAGCATTTTTGTAATAGGATTGCTCAAGTTTTAATTCTTGACGGTTAGTAAGGATTGGAGCACCATAAAAAACTGTGGAGAGAAGATATGTAATGGCAGGTGTAGCTTTAATTGCAACGATGAGACAGTTTTTGCTTCTATAAAGCATCCCTTTTGGTGAAGTTTTTCTTTTGCAACTTTATATACACAGGTTGAATTTAAGATCATCCACTATCAACCCTAATAATTTCCTGTGAGAAGTGACTTTAATGATTGTACTATCAAGAGCAAGGACTTTTTTCATGGGACAGGGATTTGGGGAAAAGTAGTAGCTTGTTTTGTTAGGGCTGAGCATGAGTTGCGAGTTGCAAAGCCATGTTTCAGTTGCTGTTTAAAGTTTCCTCTGTAATTTTTGGAGGTGTGCCACATTATCAGATGTGAAAATGAGTGTGGAGTCATCTGCTTACTGTATTAGGGAAGTCTGTTGTGTGGATGTGTGGAGGGTGTTGGTGAGAATATTAAAGAGGAGGGGACCAAGGATAGAGCCTTGTGGTACACCAGGGGTGACTGCGAGACGTTCCTTCATTAGAAAGAAATGTTAATACCAAGAGTCCATTTCCCTCTGTTAACAATGGGAGTGTGGTTTTGGATTTTAACAGCAAAGCAGAATCCTGGAGGAAGGGTGGAAAGCACTGCTGGTGGCCAATTAAAATACTGTACAATTAACCAACAGACAGTGAAAAAAATGAAAGAATGCCACATTTCAGTTACTTCTAAACATCAAAGATCACAGAATGACATTATTTGCTTATAACCCTAGATCTATGAATAGAGGTCCAGCTGCAGTATTTACGACTTATGATGCAAATTTATGCCACTATGCATATAAAAAATTCTCACAAGCTACTGATTCCACCCCATCCCTTAACACACTGCTCCCTCCAGGGTCTCTAGTTCAAAGCCAAATGAAAAAGTTTTACGCCAAGTATGTACAGCAGTACACGCAGAGCCGGATCATGGTCAAATGGTGCTCTAGTCAGGGTAATGAATCCCTCCAAAAGCCATTCCAGTGTCTCATTTCTTGGTTGATATTTCTCCCCAGTTACCATTCTTCTTTACTTCTTCAAATGATTACAGACATTTGGATTTAAATTTAAAAAAAATTATTTCAAATTTTATAGCACAACACACTGACAGCCATTTGCTAAACAAAATATCAATCTCATAATGAAAAATGAAAATAGACTTAGCATGAACAGTAAACATCTCTGCCCTTGAAACTCACATTCAAAGAAAATGCATCTGGCCAGTGGCTAAGTTTACCTTCGGTCCGTTTTCAAACCATAGGCCCCCTTGCACACATTTGTAGGATCAACAACAGGTTCATAGTTTCTAGGCATCTCATCCAAAGGAGGAAACACATGAAGTGCAGCACCCTCACCCCCCCCCCCTTAAAGAACACTGCAGTATGAGCAATACATATAGATATGTGGGAGTAGCACTATTAACACTGCTTTCAAATTTTATAGCACAAACACCGATGGCCATTTGCTAAAGAAAACAGCTGCACACTGAAAACAAGCTGCTCTTCAATTTTTCCCTTAGAACTAGTCTAACTCTTAAAGAAAGCACTCTACCTCCCTTCTACAGCCCAGCACTTGCTCAAATACCTCAGTAAGCACTAAAACTATAGCACTACACCCCCCTTTTTACTACCCTGAAGTGCAAGGCTCCCTATTCGTCCATTCTGGACAATCAATAAATCAGTTTAACTATCTAGGCATGTCCAAAGTGCAGATTCAGGTATACTCTCCAGTCCAGCTGGTGAATCTGGGAATCTTGAGGCAATGTTACAATTGTCTTACGTAAACAGACAACCCTCTCCTCCTTCCAACAAACTCAAATGTATGTGAGAGATACAACTATACAGCCAAACTGGAGGCCGAGCTCTCTCAAACCAAGACTGGCACAGTCACAGTCAGGAGGAGAAGGAAACCACTCGCACCACACAACCAGTCTCACATAGACCAAATCGCACCAGCAAACATGACACAAACTCACAAAAACATACTCGGAGGCTCTAAATAAAAATCTGCCAAAGCAGCAGATACCTCCAAAGAAGACATCCAAGCAACCACTACCCCACAACAACTTTCACGTATCACATACTTCACAAAGTCAGTGTGCCACACAGAAGCAGCCCTTAAGGCTAAATAATGCACCTAATACACTAGTAATAGGAGACTATTGTCAGGCACACTGACGTCCCACTCACCAGACTGAACAAGGAGAAGGTCACTGTAAGCTGCCTGTCGGGTGCCAGGATCCGCCACATAACACAAGCACTCAAGTCACTCTATAGCAGGTACAAATATGACTCTGTCATTGTCCATGTTGGCGTGAATGACCTGAGACTTACCTCCCTAGACTACATGAAAAGAGACAGAGGAGCTCTCTGATCATGTAGCCCAGGCCGTTATGACCCTGACCCTGAGTAGCATCTTGCCCTCACCAAGAATGATGCCACAGTATAAAGACAAAATGATCAATTTTAACAATTGGCTAAGCTATTGGTGTCATTCTGGGATGACATGCTCGACAAGGCACGTTGCTTCGCCAGGGACGGCTTGCACCTATCACCCTTAGGTTTTCGTATACTGGCTAAGGCTCTTGCCACCCCCATAGTGCCTTTTTAGGCAAGGCTCAAAAGACAAAACCACCTCCATAGACAATACTAGAAACAAAAAACTAAGGGTAATGCTACTCAATGCCAGAAGTCTAAACCTCAAGATGCACGCACTCGAGGCACTCCTCAGTATGGAGAAATAGATATCTGTGCAGTAACAGAAACCTGGTTCAAGGCTCCAGAGAGCACACCAGCACTACCAGGATTCAACTCATACCATACTTTTCGGCCCCAGAACTCGGACCGAAATACTAAAGGTGGGGGAGTATCCATCTTCATCAAGGATACCCACATCTCCAGGTTAGTGGCACTGCACGAGGCATCGGAGACCCTCCAGGTGCAACTAACAGTGGGCAAAACTGCTTTTCAGTTTGTAGCCTGCTACAGATCACCCACCTTGTCTCAGGACTCGAACTCGGCATTCCTGAGAACACTGGAGAATATGAAGGTCTCACCAAACACCATGATTTTGGAGGATTTCAACTACCCAAACATTGACTGGGAAAACTACTCAAGTCCCAACTCATTTGCCCAATGGTTCCTGGAGTTTTATAAACTCAAACGCCATGGAATAACTGGTCACCACTCCCACGAGAGGGGACAACATATTGGACCTGGTCATCACCAACATGGGGGATCATTGTTTCACACCAGAGGTAAACCCCCTCGTTGGTAAGATCAGACCACAAACTAATCACAATGGACATCCGCATCCCGACCCCACCCTTGGCCAAGGAAACCACTGTGAAAAGTTTCTCAAAAGCAAACTTCACACTTCTCAAGACCGAGGTGGAAAGTTTCAAAGCCCCCCGGCAAATGGGAAATGCTATCCAAACTGCAGAATCCTTAACAAATGCACTCTATGAGCACCTACAGGAATGCATGGATCGTGCCATCCCAAGTAAAACCAAGACTCACTCCTCCAAACACAGAAGACCAGTCTGGTGGACCCTGGCCATAAATAAGCTATACAACAGAAGGAGGAAACTATTACACGATAGGGCAAAATCCCAAAAAGTGAAGGCATCCCTGATCAGTATTAGCAAGAAACTTCGCTCAATCATAAAATCATCGAAGGCTAACTTCGAAAGACAAATCGCCAAAGACTCTAAAGATAATTACAAGGCATTCTTTAGCTACGTCAAGAATCTGGGTGGCAACTCTCAGATCTGCTCTGAGCTGGTGCAAAATGGCACAAAATTCACTGAACCCACTGACATTGCCAACATCCTGGTGGACAGGTTCAGTGCAAACTCCCCCCCCCTTCCCCCCAAAAGGGCCTGTGTCTATCCCAGAAGAATGCAGTCCCCCAGTCACCACAGACACACAGGTGAAAGCAGCCCTTTCCCAAGTAAAAAAACACAGCTTCAATGGGACCGGATGGTATCCCAGGCTGCGTCTTACACAAGCTCCAAAAGAACTAAACCCTCACATAAACTCACTGCTCCAACTCAGCCTTACCACAGGTTATGTACCCAAAGAATGGCGTACAGCAACAGTAATCCCGCTCCACAAAGGTGGCGCCACAACGGATCCAGAGAACTATTGCCCCATAAGCCTGACTAGCCTGGTCTGCAAGGCTATGGAGCGCATCATCAAGGATCTCAAACAAAGACATTGGGAACCTCCAGACACTGAACCCTACCCAATTCGGCTTTGTTAAAGGCAGATCTTGCCTCCTAAACCTAGTTGACTTTTTTGAAATAGCTACCAAAGCCATAGATGAGGGAAAGATAGTCCACACAGCCTATCTGGACCTCGCAAAGGCCTTCGACACAATACCCCTCTCTGGCATCATAAATAAGCTTACCAGCTTAAATATCAACCCATATGTCACAAGATGGTTTGCAAACTGGCTCAGGGATAGAACTCACATGGTCAGAGTTGTGGGTGCCATGTCAGACTCTAAACCGGTTACAAGTGGCATCCCACAGAGCTCAGTCCTGGGACCCCTCTTGTTTGGTATATACTTCTCAGAGGTACAGGCAAGCACGGGAGGACTGTGGCTGACCAAGTTCGCAGATGATTGAAAGCTGGGAGCCATAATCGACTCTCCGGCTGACACAGGCATCCTACAGAAGGGTCTTACAGAGACGGATGCCTGGTGTCAAAACCATGGCCTTAAGCTAAATGCCAAAAAGTGCATAGTCATCCCTTTTGGGAAAAACAAAGTGCTCACAAACTACCACATAGGAGGTAATCCACTAAGTATGGAAAAAGTAATTTGTGATCTGGGGACCCAAGTAGATAGTAACAACCTCTCCTTTGACAATCACATTGCCAAAGTGGTTATATAGCTCACCTAATCACAAAAGGGTTCACATCTAGATCAAGAGAGGTCATTGTGCCCCTCTACTCATCGCTCATCAGGCCCTTAATTGAGTACAATGCCCCATCTGGGATGTATCTTACCCGACACCTGCAACAGCTGGAGAGACCTCAAAAGTACCTCACCAAGAGTATCGTGGGCCTCAAACAGATGCCCTATGCTACTCAACTAAAGAAACTCCAGCTCTACTCAGTTGCTTACCGCCTACTCAGAGGCGATCTCTGCCTGACATAGAAGGCCATGTGCAACCCGGAACTGATGGACATGCGCCACCTCAAGAAAGCCAAATCCATTAGAGCTACACGGTCCATGGATTTAAACTTCAGCACAATAAATAGGACATGCTGGAGGGATAGATTCATATCCCAGTGGCTTCCCTCGCTCTGCAATAGAATCCCGGTTCATGTTAGGCAGAGCCCCTCGCTGACCCTCTTCAAGAGAAATCTTGATGAGGGGATGGGAAATTGTAAATTTACTCCTGGGATCACTTCTATGGCCCTGCTGAGGCTCAATAATCTAGTTAAAAGGGTGGTGAAAGCCAACACATTCTGGCTAGGCTTATAAATGCCCTAGGGCAGATAGCCTAGTACCGACCTATGAACATGAGCAACAGTAAACATCTCTTCCCTTGAGACTCAATTCCTTAAAAATGACTGAAATTTATATTCTTTATCAGTAGTTGGTGTAGAGGCTTCAGGCTGTTGTCACCTGTAAACAAGGTACAGGGTTTGAGCCTAAGCAAGTTAACTAACCTGCCTTCCCTAACTAGGGCATTTCACATGCACACACAGATGCACACCAGTAAAGAAGGAATGTCTTGTTTGAAGGAACCTCATCAGCAAGTTAAATCTGGTGCAGAAAGAACATTTAAATTGTGTGCGTCAACACATGCAAAGCAGCAGCAGGAACATTAAATGTATGTCGACAGAATGCTTTCTTAAAGAACACAATTAAGAAAAACTTTTTTTTTTTTTTTTTTTTTTTTTTTAATTAAAAATGAAATGTGGCAGCCCCCTGGCAAATGGGCCCCCCTTCAGCCAGCAGGCCCTAAGACACTTCCTAGGTCACCTAGTGCTGAATCCAGCTCAGAGCATAAGGCAATACACCTGTGAGAAATGATTCCTGCAGCCACATCTCCCACAGATCGTTACTTACGTTAAGTAACCATAATTTTCATACTTGCCCGTTCCCCAAAGGTAGAATTTTACTAACACTACAGAGTTTTCCAGGATACTCTACTGGGTAGCTACCTTAAAGGAACATACTCCTGATTGCTACAATCTCAAAGGAAGACCTAGATATAGAAGTTATGTCCAAACTGTACTGCATCCAAGGGTTCTCACAGGATGGCATGAAGCTGCTGTGCAAAAGCCAAAGTACACTTTCAAAAGGCAGTTTTGTACCTACCATAAATGTAGATGTTCGAGTGCTAATACAGCTGCAGTCATAACAGATGGGTTCTCCTGCCGTCAGACGGGTCCTCGGTCGGCCGAATTCCAAAGTCTAGGTCCGGCGTCAGTTCTCGTCGCTTCTTCCCTGACGTCAGTGCGACAGGAGTATAAAGGAACCAGCCGACGCCATTTTCTTCAGTTTTTCTTGCCCCAGATGTCAGGTGCCCCCAGAAGGAAGGCAATACATAAATTTGTGTAATAATGCAGTGCAATATAATCAAAATACAGTAGTTGCAAGCAAATACATCATAAATGAATACCCCAATCAGGTTGTATGAGGATGTGTTAGCCTATAGGCCTGTCCCAAGAGGGGAAGGAGGGAGGGAAACCTGGACTGCAGCTGTATTAGCACTCGAACATCTACATTTATGGTAGGTACAAAACTGTACTATGTTCATCATGCATACAGCTGCAGTCATAACAGATGGGTAGAATCCCAAAGCTAAGAAGGGGTGGTAGGCAGTAGGTGGAACTAGGAGGAGCCAAAATGCCCTGCAAGACTGCAGTGGCAAAGCCTGCTCTAGATTTGGAGTATAATGGTAGGTTGCAGTGCTTGGAGAAGGTATGCACAGAACTCCAAGTGGCTGCTTCCAAAATATCCTTGGTAGGAACTCCTCTGAGGAAGGCTGCAGAGGTGGCTGTGGCCCTGGTGGAATGAGTTCTAATGCCCGTAGGTACAGTTTTGCCATGAAAGGAGTAGCAAAAGCGTATGCAGTGGGCTATCCATTTTGAGATTGTCTGTTTGGAAATTGGCTTTCCTTGAGCTCCTACTGCATAGGACACAAAGAGCTGTTCTGATTTTCTGAAAGGCTTTGTTCTGTCCAAATAATAACTTAGTTGTCTGTGGATGTCCAAGGAATGTAGTAATCTCTCCCCTTTGTTTTGAGGATTAGGGTAAAAAGTAGGTAAATGTATGGCCCGATTTAAAGCTACCCTGGATACCACTTTGGGCATAAAGGACGGGTTGGTTCGTAAGGAAACTCTGTCCTGATGGAAGATGATAAAAGGCTGGACAGCCATGAGAGCCTGTAGTTCTGAAACTCTGAGCTGAGGTGATAGCCAGAAGGAAAGCTGTTTTCCAGGACAAATATTGCAAATCTGATGAGGCAGCTGGCTCAAAGGGAGGCAAGGTCAGTTTTTCCAGAATGAAATTAAGATCCCAAGCAGGTATTGGTTGTTTCCTTGGAGGTCTTAAATTCTTAGCCCCTCTGAGGAACTGTCTTAAGAGAGGGTGAGAGAATAAAGGTGGATCAGTGTTGTATTCTGCAGAAATGGCTGAGGCATGGATTTTGATGGAGGAGAATGAAAGTCCACTGCTTAGCAGTTCAGCCAAATATTGTAGTATTTGAGGTAAATTCAGTTTTCCAGGATCCTGGCCCTTTTTCTCATTCCAGACACAAAACGTTTCCATTTTGCGGAGTAAGCTTTTCTAGTTGATGGCCTTCTGGCCTCCAAAATGACATCCTGCACCTCCTTGGAGAGTAGGGCCTGTTGTGATGCTAAGGAATCTTCCATGCGGCTAGATTGAGTGTTTTTAGCTGGCTGTGAAGAGTTTTGAAGCTGTGCTGAGTTAGAAGAAGAGGCATTAGAGGCAGGGTCCATGGTGCGGAATGCGTCAGGCTCCTCAGGAGTGGGTACCAGTGTTGCCTTGGCCAGTCCGGAGCAATGAGAATCATCTTTGGTCTGTCTGCTCTGGTTTTCAATAGAACTTTGGGCAGCAGAGGAAGAGGTGGGAAGGCATAAACTGTCATTGATGTCCAACTGAAAGAGAGAGCGTCCACTCTCCAGGCCTTTGGATGGAAAATCCTTGAGCAGAATTTTGTCAATTGATGATTTTTGTGGGAGGCAAAGAGATCTATGTCTGGCCTTCCCCATTCTTGGATTATTTCTGTAAAACTTTTGGATGCAATTTCCATTCGTGTGGATCTGTCATATTCCTGCTTAGGTTGTCTGCCAGCGTGTTTTCCTTGCCTGGCAAGTACTGTGCTTGTAGTTCCATTTAAGTCCATGGCCATGTTCCAAAGTGACATGGCCAGTCTGCATAGGGGGTAAGAATGTGTTCCTCCCTGTTTGTTTATGTACCACATAACTGTGGTGTTGTCCGTTCTTATCAATAGTTGACCTGGTTGTAGAAGGTCCTTGAAAGCTATAATAGCATTTATTACTGCTAGCATTTCTTTTGATTGATGTGAAGGTGCTTTTCTTTTGGGACCATTTGCCCTGAATGCACCGATCTGTCATGTGCGCCCAGGCGTAGTCCGAGGCGTCTGTTGTGATTACTTGATTTGCTTGCGGCTTGCTGAATGGAAGACCTGTGTTTGTTTGACATGCTTGAGCCCACCACAGAAATTCCTTTTGCAGACATGGAATTAGTGGTATTATTGTTTCCAAACTGTGGCTGTGTTGAGACCATATGTTTTTCAGGTACCATTGTAGTTTCCTCATATGCAGCTTTGCACATGGTATTAGTAAGATGCAAGATGCCATGAATCCCAGAGCCTGCAGGATTTTCCTTGCAGTCAACCTGGTGCAATTTGCTAGTGTTCTGAAGTATTGAATTAGTTGCCCCTGCTTCTCTGGCGTGAGGTAGGCCATCTGGGTGTTTGTGTCCAAATTGGCACCCAGGAAAATTATCTTCGAGAGGGTATTAGCCTTGATTTCTTTTTGTTGACTGTGTATCCCAGAGAGTTCAACAACATTATTACATAAGCCAGATGTTTCAGAAGAATGTGCTTGCTGTCCGCTTGGATCAGACAGTCGTCCAAATAGGGGTATATTTGTATCCCTTGAAGTCTGCAGTAGGCAATTACTGATGCCAGGCATTTCGTGAATACTCTGGGCGCAGTAGATAAGCCAAAGGGCAATGCAGAGAATTGATAATGGGTTGAACCTGCAAGAAATCTGAGGTACCTTCTGCAATTTTGTCTGATTGGGACATGCAGGTATGCCTCCTTGAGGTCCAATGTTACCAGCCAAGACTCCTTGCCCAGCATGGGAAGAAGTTGCTGTAGAGTGAGCATCTTGAATTTTGGTACGAGTAGAAATGTGTTTAGGATGGATAGGTCCAAAATAGGTCTCCAATCTTTTCCCTTCCTTGGCACCAGAAATAGCCTGGAATAAAAACCTTGACCTTGTTCGTGTAGGTACCTCTTGAATAGCTTTCATGTTTATGAGATCTGTAATTTGCCTTTGTGCCTCTGCCCTTTGATTGTGTGGCAGGTTTGGCATGCCTCTCATTTTTGGAAGGGTGTGAAAATGGAATTTGTAGCCTCTGTTTATAATGTCCAGGATCTATTTTTCCTTTGTGACAATATGCCAATTTTTTGAAAATAATGCCAGCTTTCCTCCTAAGGGGGCTGCCATTTGAGACTTGGTTGGCATGCAAAGGGGAAAGTCATTGGGTTTGCTTTCTGAAAGATTGCAAGTTATCCTCACCACCTCTTTGTGTAGGAGCTTGCCATTGTCTGCCTCTAAATGATCCTTGGGATTGTCCTCTGCCCCTCAGGCGCCTGTATCTGCCTCTTTGGGGTCTGTCCGTGGCAGGAAAGGACCAGTTTTTGGAAGGCCAATTTCTACTAAAACGTGGGGGTTGTACCTGTAGAAATTCTTTCACAGTTTGCATTGATTTAGCCTTTTCCTCCATTTTCCTCAATACCTCCTCAGCATTAGCACCAAATAATACATCCTTTTGAAGAGGGGCGTCTAGTAATTTAGCTTTGACATGATCAGGCAAGGCTTGTTCCTTGAGCCAGGCATGCCTACGTATGACTGATCCTGTAACAGCAGCTCTACATGAAGCCTCTAGAGAATCAAAACCACATTGTAAGGTATGCTTACCTACTTGTTCTGCACTATGCATCAAATCCTGCAACTCCTTCAAGTCTGGTTGTTCAGGTTGTGACATTTTACTTTTCAATTGTGACAACAAAAACTGTTGGTATTTTAGCATATGAAACTGACAGTTTAAGGCCCTCATGGATAAGGTAGCCGAGGTATATACCTTTTTCCCCACCTTTCTAAGGATCTGGAATCTCTCTCGGAAGGTAATGGATTTTTAGCAATGGAGGCCTTAACTCCCTTGGGGCCCTGTGAGATGGTTTCTGGGTCAGCAGCATGGCTTTTGTATAGAAATTGGTGTGAGTCAGGAACCCTGTAGTACCTGTCAGGCTTAACTGGAGCTGGAGGTAGAGAGTCCGGGTTAAGGCAGGCCTCCGAGTAAACATCATCTAGGATGTCCAAGACAGGAGGTATAGCCAGAGGCCTGTGCTGAGGTAGCAAGAGAAATTCCCGGAGCCTTTTCTTGGAATCTGAATAATCTTGGCCTTCCCAGTGGAAGTGTTCCCTTAAGGTATGCAAATTTTCCCAAATGAGTAATCCTCAGGGGGGGGGATACAGAAGGGATGGATTCCTCCGCATCAGAGTCTTCGAAAGGGGAGTAAGAATGTTCCTGATCATCAGAGTGCTCTGAAATAATGGAGCCCTGATCAGAGGAGGGGGAATCTTCCTCCACTCTGGGCCTTTTGTCCAGTGGGGGATGAGAACCTCTGATAAGAGTAATTAAATCCTCAGCTATTTTAAGCATCTGTTTCTTAGGCATGGGGCCTGGAGATGGGCCCTGTGTAGCTGGTCTCTTAGAGTGCATGGTTGCTTTAGACTTGGTGAAAGCCTTGATGGAGAAAGAAGAGGAAGGTCTGAAGACACCTTGAGTGGAGGTGGACCTGTCCACATTCTGAGTTTCAACGCCAAGAGTGGCTTCGGTATCTGTAGTCGGGGTGTGGGCCGAGGAGCCTGCGATCTCGGGCACAGGAGACACCGTCAAAGAAGTGTCGTCGGTAGTCAGGGGCTGCGTAGGCACCTCGCTGAGAACCGGACCACGTGTAGTCGGCTTTGGCGTGGTGTCGGTAGAGGCCGCGGACCTCATGTGTCGGTCCTTATCTTTGCGTTTTTTAGACAAAACTGGAGTCGGAGTATCCGACATAGTATAGTTAAATGCTTTCCCAAAATAATGCTGGGCGAACTCCGCCCGACGCTTAATAGTGCATTTGTTGAATGTAGCACAAAAGCGACAGACCGAGACTTCGTGGTCTGGGCCTAAACAAGGTATACAGAGGGAATGGAAATCCTTATGCGGCATTTGCTTCCCACAAGAAATACAATTATTAACTTTGTCTGACATCGGTCTGAGGCAAGAAAAGTTTCCCCAACGGGGTACTTAGCTTTTAAGAAGACTTCAGTTTCCAAATTTTCGTAATCTCAGGAGCTGACCGACCGGCACTTGCGAACTGCTTCTGCTTCGGGCACCGCGCGGCAAGAAAGACTGAAGAAAATGGCGTCGGCTGGTTCCTTTATACCCCTGTCGCACTGACGTCAGGGAAGAAGCGACAACCGACACCGGACCTACACTTTGGAATTCGGCCGACCGAGGACCCGCCTGATGGCAGGAGAACCCATCTATTATGACTGCAGCTGTATGCACGATGAACATCTGTCGGTACCTGCTGTAATAAAACACAAGACAGTCGCAAAGCAGTTTAGACAGGAATTGTAAAATACATAGCAGTCTACAAACATTAATGTAGTGAGCTGAAAGTACAGTTTTGTACCTACCATAAATGTAGATGTTCGAGTGGTAATACAGCTGCAGTCATAACAGATGGGTTCTCCTGCCGTCAGGCGGGTCCTCGGTCGGCCGAATTCCGAAGTCTAAGTCCGGCGTCTGTTGTCATCGCTTTCTTTCCTGACGTCAGTGCGACAGGGGTATGTAAGACACAGCCGACGCCATTTTCTTCAGTCTTTCTTGCCCCAGATGTCAGGTGCCCCCAGAAGGAAGGCAATATATATAAATATATATATATATATATATATATATATATATATATATATATATATATATATATATATATATATATAATATATAATCATGCATTACAATATAATCAAAAATCAGTAGTTGCAAGCAAATACACCATAGAAGGATAACCCAATCAAGTTGTAAGATGAGGAGTTAGCCACTAGGTCTGTACCCAGAGGGAAGGAGGGAAACCTGGACTGCAGCTGTATTAGCACTCGAACATCTACATTTATGGTGGGTACAAAACTGTACTATGTTCATCGTGCATACAGCTGCAGTCATAACAGATGGGTAGAATCCCAAAGCTACGCACAGGGTGGTAGGCACTAGGTGGAAATGGGAGGAGCCAGAATGCCCTGCAACACAGCAGTAGCAAAGCCTGCTCTAGTTTTGGAGTATAAAGGTAGGTGGTAGTGTTTAGTGACGGTATGCACAGAACTCCAAGTGGCTGCCTCCAAAATATCTTTGGTAGGGACTCCTCTGAGGAAGGCTGCAGAGGTAGCTGTGGCCCTTGTGGAGTGGGATCTGATGCCTGCAGGTACAGATTTACCATGAAAGGAGTAACAAAACCGTATGCAGTGGCCTATCCATTTTGAAATTGTCTGCTTGGAAATTGGCTTCCCTTGAGCTCCTACAGCATAGGACACAGAGTTGTTCTGATTTCCTGAAAGGCTTTGTTCTGTCCAAATAGTAACGTAGCTGTCTATGGATGTCTAAGGAGTGTAGCAGCCTTTCCCCTTTGTTTTGAGGATTGGGGTAAAAGGTAGGTAAGTGTATGGCCTGATTTAAAGCTACCCTGGATACTACCTTAGGCATAAATGACGGGTTGGTTCGTAGGGAAACCCTGTCCTGATGGAAGATGAGAAAGGGCTGCACAGCCATGAGGGCTTGTAGTTCCGAAACCCTACGAGCTGAGGTAATGGCCAGAAGGAAAGCTGTTTTCCAGGACAAATATTGCAAATCTGTTGAGGCAGCTGGTTTAAAGGGAGGCAATGTTAATTTTTCTAGAATGTAATTAAGATCCCAGGCTGGTATTGGTTGTTTCCTTGGAGGTCTTATATTCTTAGGCCCTCTGAGGAACTGTCTTAAGAGTGGGTGAGAGAATAAGGGTGGATCAGTGTTGTATTCTGCAGAAATGGCTGAGGCATGAATTTTGATGGAGGAAAATGAAAGTCCACTGTTCAACAGTTCAGCTAGATACTGTAATATCGGAGGCAAATTCAGTTTTCTAGGATCCTGGCCTTTTTTCTCATTCCAAGCGCAAAACCGTTTCCATTTTGCAGAGTAAGCCTTTCTAGTAGATGGCCTTCTGGCCTCCAAAATGACATCCTGCACCTCTTTGGAGAGTAGGGTCTGTTGTGGTGTTAAGGAATTTTCCATGCAGCCAGATTGAGTGTTTTCAGCTGACTGTGAAGAGTTTTGTAGCTGTGCTGAGTCAGTAGAAGAGGCATTAGAGGTAGGGTCCAGGGAGGAGTATGTGTTAGGCTCCTCAGGAGTAGGTATCAGTGTTGTCTTGGCCAGTCTGGAGCAATCAGTATCATCTTCGGTCTGTCTGCTCTTGCTTTCAAGAGCACCTTGGGCAGAAGAGGCAAAGGTGGGAAGGCGTAAGCTGTCCGTGCTGCCCAACTGAAAGAAAGGGCGTCCACTCTCCAGGCCTTTGGATGTAAGGTCCTTGAGCAGAACTTTGTCAATTGATGATTCCTGTGGGTGGCAAAGAGATCTATGTCTGGCCTTCCCCATGCTTGGATTATCTTTGTAAAGACTTGAGGATGCAACTTCCATTCGTGTGGGTCTGTCATATTTCTGCTTAGATTGTCTGCCAGCGTGTTTTCCAATCCTGGCAGGTACTGTGCTTGAAGTTCGATTTGCCATTCCAGAGCCAAGTTCCAAAGTGACATGGCTAGCCTGCACAGGAGGTATGAATGTGTTCCTCCTTGTTTGTTTATGTACCACATTACTGTGGTGTTGTCTGTTCTTATCAATAATTGCCCTGGATGCAGGAGGTCCTTGAAAGCTGTAATTGCATTTATCACTGCTAGCATTTCCTTTTGATTGATGTGAAGGTGCTTTTCCTTTTGGGACCATTTGCCCTGAATGCACCTGTCTGTCATGTGTGCTCCCCAGGCGTAGTCTGAGGCGTCTGTTGTGATGACTTGATTTGCTTGAGGCTTGCAGAATGGTAGACCTGTGTTTGTTTGGCATGCTTGGGCCCACCATAGAAATTCCTTTTGCAAACATGGAATTATTGGTATTATTGTTTCCAAACTGTGGCTGTGTTGAGACCAAAGGTTTTTTAGGTACCATTGAAGTTTCCTCATATGCAACTTTGCACATGGGATTAGAAGAATGCAAGATGCCATGAAGCCCAGAGCCTGCAGGATTTTCCTTGCAGTTAGCCTGGTACAATTTGCTAGTATTTTGAAGTACTGAGTTAATTGCCCCTGTTTTTCTGGCGTAAGATAGACCATCTGGGTGATTGTGTCCAAGTTGGCACCCAGGAAAGTTATTTTCTGAGATGGTGTTAGCCTGGATTTCTCTTTGTTGACTGTGTATCCCAGAGAATTCAATAACCGTGTTACATAAGCCAGATGTTCCAGAAGTATGCGTTTGCTGTCCGCTTGGATCAGGCAATCGTCCAAATAAGGGTAAATTTGTATCCCTTGAAGTCTGCAGTAGGCAATTACTGATGCCAGGCATTTTGTGAATACTCTGGGCGCAGTAGATAAGCCAAAGGGCAATGCAGAGAATTGATAGTGGATTGAACCTGCAAGAAATCTGAGGTATCTTCTGCAGCTTTGTCTGATTGGGACATGCAGGTATGCCTCCTTGAGGTCCAATGTTACCAGCCAAGACTCCTTGCCCAGCATGGGAAGAAGCTGCTGTAAAGGTTAGCATCTTGAATTTTGGAACAAGTAGAAATGTGTTTAGGATGGATAAGTCCAAAATGGGTCTCCAGTCGGTTCCTTTCCTTGGTACCAGGAATAGTCTGGAATAAAAACCTTGACCTTGTTCGTGAGTAGGTACCTCTTTAATAGCTTTGATGTCCATGAGCTTTGAAATTTGTATTTGAGCCTCTGCCCTTTGATTATGTGGCAGGTTTGGCATGCCTCTCATTTTTAGAAGAGTGTGAAAATGAAATCTGTAGCCTCTGTTT
Source organism: Protopterus annectens (assembly GCF_019279795.1). NCBI lineage: Eukaryota > Metazoa > Chordata > Ceratodontiformes > Protopteridae > Protopterus > Protopterus annectens. The sequence continues at coordinate 1,350,576,475 of NC_056741.1, read as the reverse complement.
ATAATGTCCAGGATCCATTTGTCTGTTGTGATAATATGCCAATTTTTTGTAAATAATGCCAGCTTTCCTCCCAAGGGTGCTGCCAGCTGAGACTTGCTTGGCATATAAAGGGGAAAGTCATTGGGTTTGTTTCCTGTATTGTTGTGTACTGTCTTCGCCACCTCTTGGTGCTGGAGTTTGCCATTGTCTGCCTCTATATGATCCTTGAGATTGTCCTCTGCCCCTTGTGCGCCTGTATCTACCTCTTTGGGGCTTGTCCGTGGCTGGAAAGGACCAGTTTTTTGAAGGCCAATTTCTGCTAAAACGTGGTGGTTGAACCTGCAGAAAAGCTTTGACAGTTTGCATAGATTTAGCTTTTTCTTCCATTTTCCATAGTATCTCCTCAGCATTAGTACCAAATAATACATCCTTTTGTAAAGGAGCATCTAGTACTTTAGCTTTAACATGATCAGGCAAGGTTTGTTCCCTAAGCCAGGCATGTCTACGAATGACTGATCCTGTAACGGCAGCTCTACTTGAGGCCTCTAGAGCATCATAGCCACATTGTAAGGTGTGTTTACCCACTTGTTCTGCACTATGCATCATATCCTGCAATTCCTTCAAATCTGGTTGTTCAGGTTGTGACATTTTATTCCTTAATTGTGATAACAGAAACTGCTGATATTTAATCATATGGAACTGACAATTTAAGGCCCTCATGGCTAGGGTGGCCGAGGTATATACCTTTTTTCCCCACCTTTCTAAGGATCTAGACTCTCTTTCGGAAGGTAGTGGATTCTTAGCAGTAGAGGCCTTCATTCCCTTGGGGCCTTGAGAAATGGTTTCAGGGTCAGCATTATGGCTTTTGTAAAGAAATTGGTGAGAGTTAGGAACTCTGTAGTACCCATCAGGCTTGACTGGGGCAGGAGGCAGGGAATCCGGATTAAGGCAAACCTCCGAGTAAACATCATCAAGTATGTCCAGGACAGGAGGTATCGCCAGAGGTCTGTGCTGAGGTAGCAGAAGAAATTCCCCAAGTCTTTTCTTGGAATCAGAAAAGTCTTGGCCTTCCCAATGGAAGTGTTCCCTCAAGGTATGCAAGGTTTCCCCAAAAGAAAAATCCTCTGGGGGAGATACAGAAGGAATGGACTGCTCTGCATCAGAATCTTCAAAAGGGGAGTACGAGTGTTGCTCTTCATCAGAATGTTCTGAAATAATGGAGCCCTGATCAGAAGAGGGAGAATCTTCCTCCACTCTGGGTCTCTTGTCCGGAGGGGGTTGGGAACCCCTGATAAGAGTAATTAAATCCTCAGCCATTTTTAGCATCTGCTTGTTAGACATGGGGCCTGGAGATGGGCCCTGTGCAACAGGCCTCTTGGGATGAACGGCTGATTTGGACTTAGTAAAGGCCTCTATGGAAAAGGAAGATGAGGGTCTAAAGACACCATGGGTGGAAGTGGACCTGTCCACATTAGGAGGCTCAACACTCACAGTGGCTTCGGTAGCTGTAGTCTGGGTATGGGCCGAGGCACCTGCGGTCTCGGTTACAGAAGACACCGCCAGAGAAGTGTCGTCGGTAGTCAGGGGCTGCGTAGGCGCCTCGCTGAGAACCGGACCACGTGTAGCCGGTTTTGGCGTGGTGTCGGTGGGATACCGCGGACCTCGCGTGTCGGTCTTTGTCCTTGCGTTTTTTGGACAAAACGGTAGTCGGAGTCTCCGACGACATTTTATAATCAAAAGCTTTACCAAAAAAGTGCTGGGCGAAGTCCGCCCGACGCTTAATAGTGCGTTTATTGAAAGTAGCGCAAAAGCGACAGCCCGAGACGTTGTGGTCTGGGCCTAAACAAGGTATACAGAGGGAATGGAAATACTTATGTGGTATTTGCTTTGCTTCCCACAAGAAATACAATTGTTAACTTTGTCTGACATCGGTCTGAGGCAAGAAAAGTTTCCCCAACGGGGTGCTTAGCTTTAAAGAAGACTTCGGTTTCCAAATTTTCGTAATTTCAGGAGCTGGCCGACCGGCACTTGCGAACTGCTTCTGCTTCGGGCACCGCGCGGCAAAAAAGACTGAAGAAAATGGCGTCGGCTGTGTCTTATATACCCCTGTCGCACTGACGTCAGGAAAGAAAGCGACGACAACTGACGCCGGACCTAGACTTTGGAATTCGGCCGACCGAGGACCCGCCTGACGGCAGGAGAACCCATCTGTTATGACTGCAGCTGTATGCACGATGAACATCATTAAAGGATTAGAGCCAGACAGTCCTCCTTGACTAGTTTTAGTGATTATTTTAGGCATGAATCTAGGATTAAAATGCAGAAAAAAAAATGCATCAGACAGAAAAGGTCTTAAATGTCCAGTGGGAAAGCAGATCTGTAACAAAGTCTAAGGTATAAACTACCCTTGAAAACATGGCTATGTTGTCTGGCTTCATAACTGGTATCATTCTCTATGCAGCTGGGCTGTTTCCCATATGAAATTTTTGTCTCCTTCTGCAGTTATGTTTTCCACAGACTGAGGGTTTTCAGCAAATACTGCTTCAAGCCTATACGCTGTAACTTTGGGATCCAAATGCTATTGTTACACACGCTGCCATTACAAAGTGGAAACAATTTCAACACAAATATGGCTGCCTGTAATAAACACTGCCACCTCAGTGACCTCATTATGGACATGCCTGCATTAACTTCAGACAGCAGAATAACTTTTGAGACTGCAGTGGAGTTTGAAATTGTCGGGTCTTCTCTCTTGCATGCTAAATGGAGGGAAAAAATATCAATATTCTACCACTACAGGGAAAAGAAGTAAAACACCCTGATGTTTTACACACTGCTTTACCAGTGCCGTATCAATTTACTACTGTACAACATAAAGAAATCAAGACAATTTGGTTCCATTGTATCCATGAATAAATCTGTCTTCCCTCATTCCCAAAATAAAAAAAAAAATTACAAATTATGCTTCACATTTTACATTCTTTTCAGTACTGTGTGGAAATTGTCTCACACTTGCAAAACGTTTCACACTGGGTATAGCAATGGCTGATGCATTATAGTTTGCACCCGTATTTTATTCAGGTCATTCCCAACACTGTGTGGAATTTTCTTTCCAACAGCAATAGTCTGCCCCACTCAAGTCAAACATCTATACCAGTTACTGCCACTATATAGACTGTATGTTTTCAGCCATTTCTGCTACACTGTCAAATGCACTTACAGTAGAGTTCAGAACAAAACAAAAAGTAATACTGAATGGTACTTTTAGTGAGGAAATCTAAATTTGGTCACAGTTGGGAATTTGGAATATGCTAAGTGGGAGTGGGCAGTAATATTAAAAATTTCATTATATTGAAGAATGCACATGCCAGTGCTTGTGGAGTTAGGGATGGAGTAAGGACAAGGGAAGGGGACAGACTATTTAGCTTGGGGGTGGGTAGGTGGGCAGACATTGGGGCATGCATGCTTCAGTCTGTCTTGTGTGTGTTGTTTAAGTTACTAAATAACCTTTTGCTAACAGTACCACTAATATGTAGGGTATGGGGTTGGGGACAGGGAGTGCACATACAGAATCCTTTATAATATTTGATTGAATATCATCCTCATTAATAAAATCATAACTTGATTTGTTTAAGCCAACTTGGAAGTGAACACTCTGGTTCCCTGCCCTTTCTGGTTAGCTTGCAGTATTTTATTCTGACCCTCCTTCCCTTTATGAACAATGTCAAGCAGTTCCAGTTATCTATTTGCTTGGTGCAGACTATTCCCCAGGGTCTTATTAGGACTGATTTTGCTGGGGGCATAACCATGTACAATGTTTAGTGGCCTAAGGTAAAGCTCTATCTTCCTCCTTTACTTCAGTTTTGCCCTTTCCATTTTTCTAGACTGCCTTGTTATAAAAAGGTAAAATGATGCATCAAATTAGTTTCAATTGCTTTCCTTCTACTCTGAGCTACAATATAGCCTACCCCTATACCACACTAACTTAAACATACTATTCCTAACCAGTAACACAATGCTGGCATTCACTTTTTTTTTTTTTAAGACTAACATTTGTTTTATCAATTTTTTTTTATCAATTACAATTTGTGATCAGTGTAGTTTCAGCAATGCTGGATTTCAGTCGTCAACATGGTAGCAAAAATAGAATGTGCATCAATGTAAGTGCATGACGACTTAGCAATATATGCATGTATAAATGTAACCCCCCTTTAGCAATCCATATGTCATGTTTTGCAGTCTACCCTTAATGCTTCCTCAGCCAAGGTACAGTTGAGTAAGTAAACTTACAACAACAGTAGATGCCATTGCAGTCATACCCTCTAACAAACGTCAGTTCAGTTTTGCTAAAAGGTTGCATTATATGTAGGCAGTATCTCAGCTGCCTGTGTACATCCAGAATGAGGCACCGTTTTCCCCCTCAATCTTTGGTTCAGGAAAGAAGACTGGGTGATGGATGGTCTGGCTTAAGGTAAACTCTGAGATGACTTTGGGCATAAAAGTATGAGTTTCTCTAAAACATCCTTATGAAAAATAAGGTAGGGTTGACTCATCATAACTGCTTGTATCACCGACACTTGCCTAGCAGATCTCACAGCAATAAGCAACAGTATCTTCCACATTAACTTCACATCAGACACCTCCGCTGGTTCAAAAAGAAAAAGAATGAGCTTCTCAAACAGAAATCGGAGATCCCACCGAGCAGCCACCAGTTTCAGGGATGGGCAGAAAAGTAAGACCTCACTGTGTAATTTCAGCATTGTTAGAAAGTAGGGAATTTAAAGGTAGACAAGCAGAAATGACAGAGAAATGCACCTTGATAGAAGAGTAGAATAACCCAATATACAGCAACTCAAAATAACCAGAGGCATTCGGGCCTGATAAGGATCCTGGTTCAAAGTGGCACCAACTAGAAAATAAATAGAAAAATATAAACAATATAAACAGAACCTGCTGGAGACAGGTATGTATTCCAGAAACTACCCCTTCTCTGAACAGGCTCCTCAGCCATGTGAATCAGAGTTCTTCCCTAACCCAATTCAAGTCTAACTTGGGCAAATGGAAGGGGAAGAAGAAATTCACCCCTGGTTTGGTACCTGTGTGTCTAATGCACCCACACAGCCTGTAAATGTTTCATCTCTCAAATCCCTGCTTGTGAAAGTTTCATCTCCCTAGCCACTGCTTACACTTATCAAGGATACCAGAACTTGTCATAGATTTGGGACGCATGGCTAGGATTAACAAGGCCCTCATGGTCATTAGCCTAGTACACACCTATGAACCTATGTCTTTGACAATTTTATGTACTTCGAAGGAGAATTTTTTTAAATGAAAGAATGGCATGGCTATGGGGGTGGCATGTGCCCAGTGCCCCCTGGATGCACATATAATTATGTGGTACTGGAACAGCAACATGTTGCAACTTTTTTCCCCCAAATATTTTAAATGTACATTTGAGATTTTTGGATGAAATTTTTATCTTTTGGAACAGCTGAGGGGACACTACAGGACTTTCTGGAATATATATATATATATATATATATATATATATATATATATATATATATATATGGGATGGGTCCCCCTCAGACAATCAAAGTTCCAGAAAGCCAAACTCCATATGATCTACTTTACAAAATGTCAAAGCTTTTGTATAGAGGTCATGGTACAGTGAGGATCTGGGAATTTACCCTTTTCCCCACTGTAGTGAGATCTCAGAGCTGGAACATATAATATGCAGCCCCCCCCCCCCCCCCGCAAAAACGTAGATTTTTGTTTTGTGTTATTCAACGTTTTAGAAAGTTTATTATATGGTCTCAACCATATGATGTCCGACTTTCTGAAATTTCGATCTTCAGACACAGATCTATATGGGAATACTATTTGTTTTTGAAATTCACTCAATATGTTTCATATAAAAATAACCTACCTAGATATAACTATCAGCAAGAACATCGAAACCAGTACATTTATTTGTGTCAACCATTTACAGAAAGCTCACCTTCTCCAATTCGTATTTACACTTTCAAAAGTTACCTCCCTTTCTGGCAAAAGAAAGGTTTGGTTACAGGGCAGAAAATGAGCTGGAAATGTTGACAAGTATGTTTTTGAAGAAAGGATATTCCTACCTTCTGTCAGCACTAAGGGATGAAATCATCGAAGGCAAACAGAACAAGTTTAAATCAATTCTGGGGGAAGGGCTACCAATTTGTAACAGTTCTGTCAACTACAGAAAAGCATTTGTTAACAGTGATAACTTGAGTACCATTGTTCTACAAAAGTATGAGTTTAAAAAGCATCATGAAAGAGAACTGGAAAATGTTCAGTTGTTTTGACGGAGCCCTAGAAACCTTGGGTAAAGAGCCAGATTTTACACACAAGAGATACGCAAATGTAAAAGAAAAATTAGAATTAGAGGCACCAAAATCAACTGGTAGTACCAGCAATAGAAAGGGACTGACTAATGAAATGAGGCCATTGTAGATAGCGCAAGTTCATCTATATGTGGCTAAAACTGAAGCTTAAAACATTAAAAAATGAACTAATACTTACTAGAAAATATACATGTGAAACAAAAGGAGTGGTCTATGTTTCTGGGATTACGGTCACTAATTTTATGTAGGTAAAATTGAGGGAACCATACGAAAGCATATTTACAATACAGAAAATAAAAATGACAATTATGCACTTTTTAGACAGAATCTGCTGTGTAAATAGTACTCCCAAGTTTTTGTTTGTTAACCTTGAGCGCGTTCCCACCCAACCCAGGGGAGGCCCACTGGATCCGAAATTAAAGTACAGAGAATTGCTTTGGCAGCTGCATCTTAATGCAGGACAACTTCCTGGTTTAAATGGCACTCATTATGAGATGCCAAATTATAAACTTCACCAAATGTTCTACTGTATTGTGTTTTTTTGTTTGTTTTTTTTTTTGTTTTCATTTTTAATAGATACCAACTTGTTTTTAATTGTTAAGCTCTTTGGAACGATGGGAAGTTAAAAACAGCCTTTTTTCTATCATAATGTATGTCACCTTTATAATTAACTTGATGTGTTTTATTTGTATTACAAAGTAAATGAAAATTCAATTGTTTGTATCTTACTGGTTGTCTGCCGACTACTAAATTGATTACTTAAACTTGTGACCATGTTAAAACCATACTGATGAAGTCCTTTTTTGATGGAAACTTTATTTAAAGCACTATTTATTTCACTACCATAAAAAAACCACACCAAAAAATAAGGAGGGTACAGAGAGGGATGGAGCAGCTACTGCAACAGTGATCATTTGAACATCTACTGATACTGTAAGTTTACTTACACAGCTGTATTGTATTCATCATACTGATCACTGCTGCAATAGTCTTAGCTACATGGGTAGATTATCCTAGTTAACTACATTTAGGAGGTGGAATGGAAGGGGGAAAAAAAAAGTCCAGGAGCTCTTGGAGAATGGTCCTAACAAAGCTTGATCCAGACCTAGAGAAAGAATCAACTTGTAGTGCTTTGTAAAACAGTACATACAGAGAACCAAGTAGCAGCTTCTAGAATACGCCTAGAATCCAACCCTTTCCAAAAAGTACAGTTTTGTACCTACCATAAATGATAGGATCCAGGATCCTCACTGCAACACTCCCTAACTGGTAGTCAGTCTCGTGGTCAGTCATACAAAATGCAAGATATGGCGGTCAGGGCGCATAGGACTTGAGACAGCCACGCCAGCAGGGTCCTGCACTCTATCAATGACCGCCATATCCTCATCTTTCTTGCCCCAGATGTCAGAAGACCCTAAAAGACAAGGCCTAATATACCTACACCTAAAATAATATATACAAAATCATCAGCATATAACCTCACCTACACAACACACCCCTAAACACAGAGGGAAGGAGGAGGACTGCAGCATGTGTGATGGATCCTAACATCTACATTTATGGTAGGTACAAAACTGTACTATGTTCTGCTCCACATTGCTGCAGTCCTAACTATTGGGTACAATCCCAAAGCAGAGGTAAGGGAGGCTGGCAAATCATAAAGAAGCAGGAGCTGACAACATGCCTTGCAAAATAGCTGTGGCAAAACCAGCCCTAGACTTAGAGTAGAGAGGAAGGTGATAATGCTTAGAGAAAGTATGCACTGAACTCCAAGTAGCTGCCTCCAAAATATCCTTAGTTGCCACCCCCTTAGAAATGCTGTTGAAGTGGCAGTAGCCCTAGTGGAATGAGGCCTAATCCCAGGTGGAATCTCCTTGCCATGATGGGAATAACAAAATGCAATGCAAAACCCAATCCACCTAGAAATAGTTTGTTTTGACACAGGCTTGCCCTGAACTCAAAGCAAAAGAAACAAACAACTGCTGAGACTGCCTAAAATCCTTAGTCCTGCTCAAATAATAGCATAATTGCCTGTGCACATCTAAAGTGTGCAAAATCTTTTCCCCTTTATTTTGGGGATCTGCATAAAAGTAGGCAAATGAATAGTTTGGTTTAAAGCCACACTAGAAACCACCTTAGGCATAAAAGAAGGATTAGTGCGTAATGATACCCTATCCTTATGAAAAATCAAAAAGGCTCAACCGCCATAAGGGCCTGTAACTCAGAAACCCTTCTTGCAGAAGTAATAGCCAACAAAAAAGCAGTCTTCCATGACAAGTATTTCAGTTCAGCAGTAGCTGCAGGCTCAAAAGGTTGTAGAGTAAGTTTCTCCAACACAAAATTGAGATCCCAAGCAGGAGTAGGAGCTCTACGTGGGGGTCTTATATTCTTTGCCCCTCTAAGAAATTGCTTGAACAAAGGATGTGAAAACAATGGTGGGTCACAATCATAGTGAGCTGAAATTGCTGCAGCATGAATCTTAATGGAAGAGAAAGACAAACCTTTGTCCAATAACTCAGTAAGATATTGAAGAGCCACACTCAAATTAGGCTCTGAAATCTCCAAATTCTTTGCAGCAGTCCAAAATAAAATCTCTTCCATTTTCATCGTACACTTTCCTTGTACTAGGTCTTCTGGCTTCCATAATCACATTTAAAACTTGTTGAGGAAGTTGAGACCTGCTGTCTTTCAAAACAGAATATGCCAGGCTGTTAGATGAAGAGAGTGAAGCTTGACATTGAGCAGACGACCTTCCTTCTGAGACAACAGATGTGGAATCAAGGGTAAAGGCCATGGAGGCTTCCTTACCAGACTCCTCAGTAATGGGTACCAGTGCTGCCGAGGCCAATCTGGAGCTATTAAAATCATCCTTGGCTTGTCTTGTCTGACCTTTAGAAGCACCTTTGGAAGAAGAGGCAGAGGTGGAAACGCATACACATGAAGATTTTTCCAACTGAAAGAAAGAGCATCCACTTTCCAAGCTGTGTGATGAAACCTCTTTGTGCAAAACTTTGGCAGCTGGTGGTTCAGTGGAGAAGCGAACAGATCTATGTCTGGAGTTCCCAGGACACTGTCAACTTTTGAAATACATGAAGATCCAGTTTCCACTCGTGGGGATCCATGATTTGTCTGCTTAACACATCTGCTAAGGAGTTCTGTGCTCCGGCAGAAACCTTGCCTGAAGAGTTAGTTGCAAGCTGAGCGCAGTCTCCCATAAAATCATTGCTTGCCTGCACAATGGGTAAGAATGTGTTCCCCTTGTTTGTTGATGTACCACATGACAGTTGTGTTGTCTGTTAGAATCAACACCTGCCCTGGAAGAAGTAACTCCTTGAAAGCCATTAATGCAAACTGGACTGCTAACATCTCCTTCATGTTGATATGTAGATGCTGTAGTCTGGCAGGCCACTTGTCTTGTATCCACTTTCCATGTAGATGAGCTCCCCAAGCAATGTCCGAGGCATCTGTCGTTAAAATCTGACCGGCCTCTGGCCGGGTCACAGAGAGTCCCTTGTTTAGGTGACATTCCTGAGCCCACCACAAAAATTCTTTTTGAAGGCAAGGTATTATTTGAATGACAGTGTCCAAATCCTGGCAGTGCTGTGTCCATACATTTTGAGATACCATTGTAGCTTCCTCATATGCAGTTTGGCATTGGGAAGCACCAGAATACAAGATGCCATGAACCCTAATGCTTGAAGGACTGTCCTTGCAGTCAGCACGGACTGATGAGATAGTTGATGGAAGTAAAGTGATAGACTCTTTTGTTTGTCCGGGTTAAAAAGGCCATCTGGGCTGCTGTATTCAGTCTCACACCCAGAAAGCACATGTCTTGAGAGGGTACTAGACTGGACTTTATTTCGCTCACAGAATACCCTAGGCATCTTAGCACTGCTATAACATATTCCAGATGCTGTAGAAGGTCTTCCTTTTCTTGAGCCAGAATCAGGCAGTCGTCCAAGTAAGGATAGATTTGAATTCCTTGTAGCCTGAAGTAAGCTATCACTGGAGCCAGAACCTTTGTGAATACTCTGGGCGCAGTAGATAAGCCAAAGGGCAATGCAGAGAACTGATAATGAGAATTTCTCAAAACGCAGATACTTCCTGCAACTGAGTCTTATAGGCACATGAAGGTAAGCTTCCTTGAGATCTAAAGTTACCATCCAGTGATCTTTGCCCAGCAGAGGTAAAAGCTGTTGTAACGTCAACATCTTGAACTTGGGAATGTCCAGATAAGTGTTGAGGATAGATAAATCCAAAATTGGTCTCCGTGTGTTCCCTTCTTTTGGTACTAGGAACAGGGAGAATAAAATCCTAGGCCCCTTTGTGATACAGGGACTGGCTGAATGGCCCCTATTTGGAGTAACTGAGAAATTTGCTTGTGAGCCTCTTTCCTTTGTGGAGGAGGAACGTCTGGCATGCCTTTGAAAGGGGCAATGTATGGAAATAAAACCTGTAACCGTGGTGAATGATATCCAACACCCATCTGTCTTGAGTAATTAAATCCCAATTTTCTTTGAAAAGAGACAGTCTTCCCCCCAAAGGAGCTGCCAGACGAGAATCTACTGGCAGCTGAAAAGGCAGGTCATTGGGTCTGTTCTGCCCTCACCAGAAGTCTGAGCAGGTGAACTCCCTGTTCTAGGCCTAAAAGAACCTTGAGCCCTGCCCCTACCACGCCTAGACCTACCCCTAGACTGGGAATCATAAGCAGGATATGTCCATCCCTTAGTAGGCCAATTTCTACTAAACGGTGGCTGCACCTGCAAAAATCTTTAACAGTTTGCATAGACTTAGCTTTGTCCTCCATTTTCTTTAAAACTGCTTCCACAGGCGAACCAAACAACACATCAGACTGTAAAGGAGCATCCAAAATCCTTGTCTTAACATGCTCAGCTAAATTCTGATCCCTCAACCAGGCATGCCTGCGAAGAACAGAACTAGTGGCAGCCACCCTCGAGGAGGCCTGTACAGCATCAAAACCACATTGCAAAGAATGCTTACCCACTTGTTCAGAAACATGAACTAAATCCAGCAACTCTTTACACTCAATACCTTCCGCCAAAGCATCCACCTTAGATTTCAATTGTGAAAGGAGATAATTTTGATATTTCAGCATGTGAAACTGACAATTCAACGCCCGCATGGCTAAAGTGGAAGAAGTATACACTTTCTTTCCCCATCTATCCAAAGCCCTTGCCTCTTTATCAGTGGGAACAGGGTTTTTAACAACAGAGGCCTTAACACCTTTAGGTCCCTGAGAAACAGTCTCCGGATCTGCCCTAGGACTCTTAAAAAGATACTTATGAGCTTCAGGCACCCTATAGTACCTATCAGGTTTAACAGGAGCAGGAGGCAAGGAATCAGGGTTCAGGGAAGCCTCTGCAAAAACATCTTCTACCACATTCAACACAGGAGGTATAGCTAAGGGCCTATGCTGAGGTAAAAACAAGAATTCCCTAAGCCTTTTCCTAGAATCAGAGTAATCTTGGCCTTCCCATTTAAAGTGCTCCCTCATGGAATGCAGAGTCTCTGAAAATGAGAAATCCTCAGGAGGAGAAGCTGTAGGAGTGGAATCATCGACATCAGAATCAGAATAAGGAGGATACTCCTGCAAGTCTTCCATGAAGACTCAGAAGCCTCTGAACACTGTTCAAAACTCTCAAACTCAGGTTCCACCCTAGGCCTCTTATCAGGAGGGGGCATAGAACCTCTAATCAGAGTAATTAAATCTTCTGCCATTTTAAGCATATGTTTCTTAGGCACAGAACCTGAAGTGCTAGGAGAAGCCCCCACTGAAGCTAAACTTGGCCTACCTCTCAAAGAAGTTTTGGAAACAGAAGGAGAGGCTCTAACTACCTTGGGAAGAGAGGGAAGAACAGTTACCTGAGAAGGCCCCTCAGCCTGGCCTACCTCCTGAGAAGGCACATCCTGCAATAGTAAAGTCTCCGCCTGAGACTCCAAAGAAACTCCTGGCAAAACCTCTGGTTCCACTGAGTTTCTAAAGAACCGTCCAAGACTGCCGGTTCATCAACTCTAGGCTTTGTTGTTTTGTCCTTTTGCTTTTGACGAGCGGGCGCCGGAGCATCCGGCGGCATTTATAATTGCAACGCTTCCCAAACACTAACCTGGCACAGTCTAACCTTCTCTTAATAGTGCGTTTGTTAAATCTAGCACAAGAGCGGCATCCAACAGCGTCGTGCTCAGGCCCTAAACAAGGTATACACAAGGTATGGTAATCCCTATGAGGTATCTGTTTCCCACAAGAAATACAGTTATTCACTTTTTCTGACATCCGGTTAAAAACTGAGGCAAGAAAAACAAAATGTTCTCAGCAGCCAACTTTGATTCGGTCTGAAACTCCGGCTTCAGAAAATTTCAGAACGCCAACCTGCACTCGCAAAACTGCTTCTGCATCGGACCATGCGGCGCATAGTACCCTGTACTACTGTGACGCTAATGCGCCGCGACCTGACCGAGCCATATACTTTTTTGTATCGGCCGACTGGACAGCGGACTACCCAATAGTTAGGACTGCAGCAATGTGGAACGAAGAACATCGCCATAGATGAAACAAAACCCATGTGGAGTGGGCCTTCATCCTATATAGAATAGTTTTGTTATGGTGAGTGTAACAAAAAGTTAACAGCCTTAGACAGCCACTTGGAAATTATCCGTTTTCATGCAGGCTGTCCCTTCTTACCTTCACAAGAAATGAAAAACTAACATTTAGTGCCATCAAGATAGTATCAGAGCCGTCTGTGGACATCCAAGGTACAAATGACTCTTTCTCCCTCACTTTAAGCTCAGGAAATAAAATGGGAAGATGGATAGTTTGGTTTAAAGTAGACTCTTGATTATCACCTTAGGCATAATTAGTTCTCAGAGAAACCCTGTTCCGATGGGAAAATGACATAGGGTTGACTCACCACAAGAGCTGCAACTCTGATACCAACTGCTCCGACCTCTGCAAGAAGGGTAAAACTGTTTTCCATGTTAAGAACCTCAAGTCAGACAGATTAGCTGGTTCAAGTGTTATAACACAAAAGATCCCAAGGAGGGGCCACCAGTCTTCTTGGAGGCTTCTTGTGCAAAACTTTCAAAAACATTCTGGCATGACACTATACTGAAAGAGGAGGATCCATGGGCAGATATACAGAAATAGTTGACAAAATGAACCTTGAAAGAAGGCTATTAGAGGCCAATGAATAGTATCACACACACTTCCTACTTTTGTGAAGCAGAATTCACCAAGCATTGGATTGTTCACTCACTAAAAGGGAACATGAACTGGGATTAGACAGTCGTGAGACAGGTTAGTTTTACCCTACTGATGATGCGTTGTTGCAATAGTAATTCTGCACAGTATGAGAGGAACCACAGGTTCCAATATTTGTGCCCTGAAAGGGTGCTAGTTATGTTCTTGGCACCAACTAATAAACCCTTTCCATTTACTAATACACATCTTCTAATAGCTGACTTTCTTCCCTCCATTACTACCTGCGGCATGTCCTCAGTAAACAGGTACCTAAAAGGAATTAAGAATTGCATCCAGGCAGTCAACTGAAGTTGACTGATGTCTGGCTGTAATCAAACACCTCTGTTCTTGTGCAAGTAGATCCAGTCTAAGGAAGCGGTTTGTAACTGCCCCTAGCCATTTCTGACAGAAGAGAGAACAACGGCTGCATGGGTCAGAAGGGAGTCACCACAATGATCTTGGGAAATTCCTTCAGAATATTCAGAAGTACCCTGGATATTAATGGAAAGGGAGGAAAAGCATACAGGAACATTCTTGTTAAAAGGAAAAGAAATGGCATGTCTTCTAGGCCTTGCACGGAGTCCTGGAACAGACTCTTGCCAACTGATTGTTCACAGAGGAGGCTAAGATGTCTACTTGATCTCCCCACAGATGGATCAAATCTTGGAAGAACCCTTAGATCTAGTTTCCATTACAGAGGGTCTACTCTGGTTCTGCTCAGCTTGTCTGCCACACAATTTTGCTCTGACAATGTTGGATTCTAGAGCAGAGTAAGACTGTGCAGTGAAGCTATATCCCAAACTAGCATGGTTAGTTTGAAAAGGAGGTATGGCCTGGTTCCCCACTTGCTTGCTGATGTACCATGACTATGATAGTCTGCAACCACCTGAAGTGGTCCTGGGGACCAAAGATGCTTAAGAGAGTACAGTGTCTTGAATACTGAAAACATTTCATTGATATTCATGTGCTCAAGTCTGTCCCATACCTTTTTATCCCTCCTGAAACTGCTCCCCAAACAAAAGTCTGAGGTATCTGTGGTGAATGACCACTTTGCAGCAAGAAGGGAGAAGGGGAGACCTGGATTTAAGGATATCTGTTGCCTCCAATAAAAGATTTCTGTTCTGATAAACTCTAGCACTGGGATTTGAAAAGATAAAAGGGTGTTGATGCCGGACCAAACAGACTTCAGATACCACTGCATCTGTCTCATGTGGTCTGTTGCCAGGGCCATCACAGATGCCATGAGATCCAAAATCCTGAAGGACTCCCTCACGGTGACTGAAGTCTGAGTGGAAAACTTTACATTTTTATCTGATACTTATTCCTAATTCTGTCCACCCTCATCACACCCAGTGCAAATCTTAACATCTTTAACTCTGCCACATCCAGCTCAAACTCCTGCCTTTTTGTCAGTGCCACTGTCTCCAACCCATAAAACACAGCTGGTCTCACTACCCTCTTGTAGACCTTCCCTTTCACTCTTACTGGTACTAGTCTGGCACAAATCACTCCCGACGCTCTTCACCCACTCCATCCTGCCTGTACTCTCTTCCACACTCACTGTTACTCTGAACTATTGATCCCAAGTATTTAAACTCATCCACCTTCGCCACTTCTACTCCTTGCATCCTCACCATTCCTCTATCCTCCCTCTCATTCACACACATATACTCTTGTCTTAGTCCTGCTGACCTTCATTCCTCTTCTCTCTAGAGCCTATCTCCATCTCTCCAGGGTCTCCTCCACCTGTTCCATACTCTCACTACAGACCACAATGTCATCTGCAAACATAGTCCATGGGGACTCCTGTCTGATCTCGTCTGTCAACCTGTCCATCACCACTGCAAATAAGAAAGGGCTCAGAGCTGATCCTTGATGTAACCCCACCTCCACCTTAAATGCAACCATCACTCCCACCGCAGACCTCACCGCTGTCACACTACCCTCGTACATATCCTGTACCACTCTTACATACTTCTGACACTCCTGACTTCCTCATACAATACCACAACTCCACTCTAGGCACCCTGTCATATGCTTTCTCCAAGTCTACAAAAACACAATGCGACTCCTTCTGACCTTCTCTGTACTTCTCCATCAACACTCTCAGAACAAACATCTCATCTGTAGTGCTCTTTCCCAGCATGAAACCATACTGCTGATCACCAATCATCACGTCCCTTCTTAACCTAGCTTCCACTACTCTTTCCCGTACCTTCATGCTGTAACTGATCAATTTAATCCCTATGTAGTTACTACAGCTCTGCACATCACCCTTATTCTTAAAAATCGGTACCAAGACACTTTTGTCTCCATTCTTCAGGCATCCTCTCACTTTCCAAGATTTCATTAAACAATCTGGTTAAAAACTCCATTGCCATTTAATCTAAACACCTCCATGCTTCCACAGGTATGTCATCTGGGCCAACAGCCTTTCCATTCTTCATCCTCTTCATAGCTATCCCCACATCATCAAACCTTCTCTCCCTCTCATTCTCTTCATTCATCAACCCCTCAAAGTACTCTTCCCATCTCAACACACACTCCTCGCTTGTGAGTATATTTCCCTCATTAACTTTTATCCCTCATTATCTTTTTTTATCACCTTTACATGCTGCACATCTTTCCTAGCTCGGTCCCTCAGTCTAGCCAATCTGTACAGGTCCTTGACACACCAGGAACAAAATACTGTGTAAAGGAATCAGGAAAAAATTTGCCCTCTTGGAATCCCAGCTTGTGTACATCTCTCACCCAAGATAGAAATTCCTGACACACTGAAAAAGACTCTGCAAAGATAAGCAAGTCAGTATGGATACCCTGTAGCCTGCAATGAGCTATAACTAGAGATACACACTTTGTGAGCACTCCTGGTGCAGTGGAGAAGTCCCAAGGATATTGCAAAACGTTGATGTTATCAAAACATACAAAACCTTAAGAAGAAAGGATAAATAAGGATGCGATAAAGATCTTTCAAATCTAGTGATGCCAGGAAACTTGAGAAACAAGAGGTTAACAGGTTGTGAAAGGAAATCATTTTGAATTTGGGCACAAGCAGATTTAGGAAAGAAATATCCAGAACTGATCTTTAAGCATCTTTTGGCCCTAGGACCATCCTTGAATAAAAACCCTTTACCACCTGGGGAGAAGGAAATGGTTCCATCACTCCTTAGGACAGCATAGGATGGCGAACTGGTCGAAATAAAATCTAATCAGGAGGTTGAGGAATGACCCCCCCCCCCCCAAAGGAGGAATTTCCTCCCACTGCCATCTCGAACCTTGGGGAATGATATTCAGAACCCATTTGTATGGAGCAATCTGTCGCAAAACAGAAGCATGGAGATTCACACTTTCTGAAAGAAAAAAAGGGGCCAGGATGGGACGGGGTAACAATGTCTCTTGAACAGTCATTCAGATTTGTTGGGCTGTCTGTATTGGGAGGTTCAAGACTTCTTTTTGGAACCCCTTTGTCACTTCCTTTTAAATGTCTGTTTACCTGTAGATTGTTTCTCCTCATCTAATTTTGGCAAAAAACAAATATCTCTAACCAAGGGAGAATTTAAAATCTAATTTTTTATCATCATTTGGGAGATTCAAATAATAGAGCCATGCAAACCTCCATAAATCAGCAGAACTGGCCATAGCCCAGGAAGAAGTATCAACAGAGTCATACACACACAGTAAACGAGTAGTGACCGGTGCAACATTAGAAACCAACCTATTTAAAGCAGATTTTCCTCACAAGAAAAAACTGTAGATAAAAACATTCCGCATCCTTTTACAATTTGTCAGAACAAAAAGTCTGACAATTCAAAATTCTTAAAAATCAAAGTTGCTGAAGTATACACTTTTCCCCATACCTGTTAACCTCCCCGAAAGGACAGGATTGGAATTAGCCAAATGCTTAACAGCAGTGGGATAAATTAAAGTTATAGCTGCTGGGTCAGGTTTGGGAATAGTGTATAAAAAATTAAAACACTGAGAAACTTTAAAACATCCCATCATTTTGGGGAGGCTAGCTGCCTATCAGGAAAATTGCAGTTTGCCTAATTTTCTTTTCTTTTGGTGGCTGGAAGGACAGACCATGGGACTGGTAGCCTATTCCATGGTCAAGATGAAAATGGTGCCACTTTCCCAGTAAAGATAAGCAGCAATCGCAGGTAAACACTACCAGTAGACAAATTCTTTTTGTTAGAAACACAGTAAAAAGCACATTAAAAGTGGTGTAAAGAAACAAAGCATTTTTCGTGGAAAAAATAGTTTATTTTATTTTTGTAGGGCTGGCATAATATTTTAAATTGACAAAAGAGCGATCTGTTCAAAAGTATGTTACAGCTTCGAGACAGTCCATTAAAACATAACACTCCCAGCTTTAGAATAACTTTCCTGAAGAGGAAGGTAATAAAACATTAACAAAATTAAGAAAAATCAGAAGTCCCCCCCCCCCGGGAACTTGTCTGCCCAGCAAAGGAAAGCACAAGCTGACCTTCGATTCTCGAAGGTCTCAGGAGCATACTCTTCTGCAGCAGTAAAGCCCTGAAAGGCTTCACACCAAAAACATGTCTTTTGGTCAGTTCAACTCGAGCTGCCTGACAGGCTGAGTGCACGGAAAAGTGCCTGAAGCTTTGGAAGCTACCTAGCTGTTATATCCTTGGCAGAATATAACCCATATAGCCAAGGCTACTGCAGCAGTTATCAATATGATTAACATAGTTCTGTACCCATGGAATGGACTACTAGAGTAGGTGGTGGAGAGAAAATAGTCTAAGGATGGCATGGGCTCACTGGAAAAGAGGAGCTGAAGAAGTAGAATATCAAACGTACATGAACGGCCAACAAGGCAAGTCTAAAGGGTTCCTTCTGCCATCAAGAAAATGTGATGCAACTCCCAAGCAGTGTAATAAATTTGAATACATTTAGTGAGCCTCTGTACAACTCATGCTCCTCTCACACCCACCAAGCATAAATACATGCTGACGTTTTCCAGTGTTTAGATAAAACTGGAAGCCTTAGCCACCAGTGCTGGGAATACTTACTTGCAAAAAATCAACTCAGGACAGCATATGCCCCAACTAGGTATAACTGCAGGATGTTTGGAAAGAGTACCAAAATCTATAAAATGTAATAATTTCTTCCATTTGAAAACTTCAAGTAGACAATGCATTTATAATAAAATATGACCTTCTTAAATAGACGCCGTACATCGTCCTCTACAAACCTACAAAAAGACTGGTATGTCCAAAACAATTTCCTTCCCTCCTCCTCCATCTGATACCTCAAGTTGTATGCTTAAGAATATGAAAAGACATCCCTTCCACCCCCTGGTAATCAGATCAAACAGGCAATATGCAATGTTTTTATCTTTGTTGCTGAGAAAGAAAGTGCGAGTATAGTTGGGCAAGTTAATTTATCAAAACAGTAGTTGTTCAAACAGATCACTGTTGCAACAGCCTTACCTATATAGGTTACATCCTGCCAAGAATACAACTATCCAACACCCAAAGCTTCAGAAAGTACAGTTGTGTACACTTGCCGTAAATGTGTATTCACTGTTGCAGTCATCACATTTGGGTTATCTGCTAGCAGTAGCCCTCAGTCGGCCTGATTAACATAGGTCTTGGGTCATGCGTCGGTTGCTGTCCCTTCTTCCATGACATCAGGCCATCAGGGGTATAAAACATGCAGCAGACGCCATTACGTCAGTTTTTCTTGCCCCAGGATGTCAGGTGCCCCCCCTAATGGGAAGCAATTAACTCTATAAATATACAAGGTTATACCTTCAACCAAAAAGCAAATACACCAAAAAGCTTTTGAGCACAGTAAAGGAGAGTAGAGGTATAGCCAAAAGAAGAAAGGGGGCTGGAGGGAGGGTAACCAGGACTGCAACAGTGAATACACTCGAACATCTACATTTATGGTAAGTGTACACAACTGTACTATGTTCTAAGTGTTTCACTGTTGCAAGTCATCACATTTGGGTAGATTCCCAAAGCTAAGGATGGGAGGAGGAATTTAGATAGCATTAGGACCAGCTATAAGGCCCTGCAAGACTGCAGTGGCAAAGCCAGCTCTGGATTTAGAGAAAATTGGCAGATGGTAATGCTTGGTGAAAGTATGTACAGAACTCCAGGTAGCAGCTCCTAGGATGTCCCTGGTAGGGACGCCTCTAAGAAAGGCTGTAAAAGGTAGAAGCAGGCCTGGTTGAGTGGGGTCTGATCCCTTGTGGGATAGGTTTTCCATGGTTATTGTAGCAGAAATTAATGCAATGGCCTGTCCATTTGGAAATGGTTTGTTTTGAAATGGCCTTACCCTCTGCCCCTGCAGAAAATGCCATCAGCAGTTGGTCAGATTTCCTTTGAGGTTTAGTCCTGTCCAAGTAGAATCTAAGCTGTCTGTGCACGTCTAAGGAGTGCAGTATCTGTTCCCCTTTGTTCTGTGGATTAGGGAAGAAGGTTGGCAAATGAATGGACTGATTAAAGGCCACACTGGATACCACCTTGGGCATGAAGGAGGGAGTGGCCCTGAGGGACACCCTGTCCGCATGAAAGATGATGAAAGGCTCCACTGCCATGAGAGCCTGTAATTCAGATACCCTTCTTGCTGAAGTGATTGCTAAAAGGAAAGCTGTTTTCTAAGAGAGGAATTTTAAATCCACAGTGGCAGCTGGCTCAAAAGGAGGAAGGGTGAGCTTTTCCAATACAAAGTTAAGGTCCCAGGCTGGAGTTGGGGGCTCTCCTGGGTGGTCGTAGATTTTTGGCCCCTCTGAGGAACTGCTTAAGCAGTGGATGAGAGAAGAGGAGATGTTCTGTGTTATAATGAGCTGAAATGGCAGAGGCGTGAATTTTGATGGAGGAGAAAGACAGGCCCTTGTGAAGCATCTCAGTTATGTATTGTAAAATCTGAGGTAAATTGGGCACTGCTGTGCTCATCCCTTGAGAATGGTTCCAGGCATAGAATCTTTTCCATTTTTCAGCACAAGATTTTCTAGTACTAGGCCCTCCTTGCCTCTAAAATGACATCCATCACTGGTTTACTGAGGGATGGTAAAGGAGAGATTAGGTAATTAGACAGGCTGCTAGGTTCAGTGTATGAAGCTGAAGGTGCAGAATCTGGTTCTCCTGCTGAGACAATAGGCTAGGAGTCAGAGGCAGGTGCCATGGGGCCAACAGTGACACACTGCGCAAGGGGGGTACCAGTGTTGGCGTGGCCAGTCTGGTGCAATCAAAATAGTCTTTGGTTTGTCTTGTTTGATCTTTAGTAGTACTTTGGAGAGCAGAGACTGAGGAGGAAAGGTATAAACTGATAGGTTTTTCCAGCAGCTGAAGGACAGAGCATCCACTTTCCAAACTTGTTTGTGGGGAGTCCTTGTGCAAAATGCATCCAACCGATAGTTCTAGGGTGAGGCAAACAGGTCTATATCTGGGCTCCCCCATTTGCTTGTCAACATGCTGAAAATCCTTGGTTCCAGTTTCCAGTCGTGTGGGTCCATGAGGTTTCTGCTTAGTTAGTCTACCAGTGTATTTAGTTTTCCTGGCAGGAACTGAGCTTGTAGATGCACTTGGTAGCTCAGGGCTGTGTTCCACAATGCCATGGCTAGTCTGCAGAGGGGGTAAGAATGGGTGCCCCCCTGCTTGTTTAGGTACCACATAACAGTGGTGTTGTCTGTCTTTACCATTAATTGTCCTGGAAGAATGTGGTCCTTGAAGGCCGTCCGAGCATTCTGTACAGCTAGCATTTCTTTTTGATTGATATGCAAGTGCATTTGACTTGGGTTCCATTTGCCCTGAATGCAGTTCCCTGCCAGGTGAGCCCCCCCCCATGCATAATCTGATGCGTCTGTTAGGGTTTGGGCAGCAGGGGGTGGTGTGAATGGTAGTCCCTTGTTTTGGTGGCAGGCCTCTGCCCACCAAAGAAACTCAAGGTGTAGGCAAGGTATGATAGGAATCATTGCTTCTAGATCCTGAGAATGCTGACACCATAGGCTTTTTAGATACCACTGTATTTTCCACATACGCAGTCTTGCATATGGAATTAGAAGAATGCAGGAGGCCATGAACCCCAAGGCTTGTAGTATGTGCCTTGCAGATAGTAGGGTTTTTGTGGCCACTTGTTTGGAGTAAGTTGTCAAATAAATTTGTTTCTCTGGCATGAGGAAAACCATCTGGGAAGTTGTATTCAAGCTTGCTCCCAGGAATAATTTGTTGACAGGGTACCATGTGTGATTTCTTTTCATTTATGGTGTACCCCAGACAAGTTAGCACCCTTTGTACAAAGGCCAGATGATTTAAATGTATGTTCCAGCTTTCTGCCTGAATTAAACAATCGTCCAGGTAGGGGTATATTTGAATATTTCTTTGCCTGCAAAATGCAATGACTGGGGCTAGGCACTTTGTGAATACCCTGGGTGCAGTAGAGAAGCTAAAGGGCAGTGCAGAGAACTGGTAGTGATTGTAGCCTGCTTTGAAGCATAGGTATCTTCTGCAAGATTCCCCGATTGGGATGTGCAGGTATGCTTCTTTAAATCGAGTGTTACCATCCAGGCATCCTTTCCTAGCATAGGAAGCAACTGGTGAAGAGTCAGCATCTTGAATTTTGGAATCACCAAAAAGATGCTTAGAGTAGGCAGGTCTAGAATAGGATGCCATGAATTGTCTTTTCTGGGTACCAGGAAAAGTCCTGAGTAGAAACCCTGTCCTTTTTCCTCTTCTGGTACAGTTTGAATAGCTTTTATGTTTAAAAGAGAGATTATTTGCTTTTGAGCCTCTGCCCACTGATTTGGGGGTAGATCTGGCCAACCTTTTGGAGTTGGTAATGTGTGGAAGTGAAATCTGTATCCTTGGGGGCACTATATTTAAAACCCATTTGTCCTGGGTAACGAGTTTCCAGTTTTTGGCCTGCAGACCAATCTTTCCCCCTAAAGGAGCATTTAGTTGAGAAGTGCTTGGAAGTTTTAAAATCAAGTCATTGAGACAATTTTCCATAGGGGGAAGTCTTACTACTCCCAGATTTGGAAGCAGAAGCCTCCCACTGCTTAGTCTTGTGTGCACCTTGGGACTGAAACCTGGGGGTTTCTGCTGTGTCTGGGTTTGAATTGAGAAGGCCTGGAAGGAGCCGGAAAGGACCAATGCCTACTAAATCTTGGAGGCTGAACTTGTAAGAAATCTTTCACAGTTTGCATAGATTTAGCTTTATCTTCCATCTTTTTAAGAACTTCCTCAGCTTTGTTCCCACACAGACTGTCCTGATTTAAGGGAGCATCCAACAGTTTAGCTTGAACATGATCAGGCAAAGATTGCCCCTTAAGCCAAGCATGCCGTCCGAGTACAGACCCAGTGACAGCAGCCCTGCAAGAGGCCTCTAAAGAATCAAACCCACATTGTAAAGTATGTTTTCCAACCTGTTCAGCAGAATGCATTAAATCCTGTAATTCCTTATTTTCAGCACAGTCAGAAATCAACATCATTTTCTGTTTAAGCAATCCAATAATATGTTGTTGACACTTTAACATAGGAAACTGACAGTTTAAGGCCCTAATGGCCAAGGTTGCAGAAGTGTAAACCTTCTTACCCCATCTATCCAGTGCCCTGGAGTCTCTATCAGAAGGTGTAGGGTTTTTGGCAGTAGAAATCTTAACGTCCTTAGGTCCCTGTGAAATAGTCTCTGGATCCACAATAGGATTTTTAAAAAGGAACTTGTGAGAATCAGGAACCCTGTAATATCGGTCAGGTTTTCTGGGAGCAGGAGGCAAAGAATCAGGGGCCAAACTAGATTCCAAAAAGGCATTGTCAACAATGTCTAGTACAGGAGGTACAGCTAAAGGCCTATGCTGAAGCAAGAGTAAGAAATCCCTAAGCCTCTTTTTCGAATCAGAAAAATCCTGGCTTTCCCAGTGGAAATGCTCCCTTAGAGAGTGTGCAAGGTTTCACCAAAAGAAAAATCCTCTGGAGGGGAAGCAGGGGGGAACAGAGTCCTCTGCATCAGAATCCTCATTAAGTAGATCAGGGTAAATCCAGATCAGAAGAATCAGAAAAATTAAAATCCTGGTCAGAAGATTCATAAATAATTTCAGTCCTAGGTCTCTTAGAAGAGGATGGTTGGCTTCCCCTGATTAAAGTTATAAGATCTTCAGCCATTCTTATCATTTCTTTTTTAGGCGTAGAGGGCTGAGCATGCGGCCTGGGCTTCTGTTTTCTAGGCATGGTTCGAGGTTTAGGCCTTAAAGAAGGCAGCGTCGGTTTAATATGCAAGTCCATAGGCCTGAATACACCCTCAGAAGCTGCTGCCTGCACAGCGGCTCCGGACCCATCCAAGGTAGAGACATCCGCAGGTTCCACAGTTGAAGCATCTCACGGCATACCGGACTCTGAATGGGTCTCAGTAGAGGTCTGCAAATCAGAAGTAGCGGGTATCAGGAGCTGCAAAAGTATTTGAGTACCGGCGAACTGGCGACTGGCTTAGGAGAAGTGTCGTCAGCAGCTTTGGACCTAGGCAGCCTGTCTCGGTCTTTATCTTTGCGTTTTTTCAGAATTCCAGAAGTCGGATGGCTTACCGACGACATTTCTGGATAACTGAACCGAAAACAGAAATACTTAGAGGTGAAAATATACCAACGACGAACAGTACGTTGATTAAATAAGGCACAAAACTGACAGCAAGGTACGTCGTGGTCAGGGCCTAGGCAAAGAACACAGTACGAATGAAAAATCTTTGAGAGGTACTTGCTTTCCACAAGAAATGCAATTATTAACTTTTACTGACATCGGTAAGGAGCAAGAAAAAGTTTCCCCAACGGGGTACTTAGCTTTAGTTGAAGACTTCGGTACTGAAACTCGAAAATTTCAGGAGTTGGCCGACCGGCACTTGCCACACCGTACGGCAAGAAAGACTGATGTAATGGCGTCGACTGCATGTTTTATACCCCTGATGACCTGACATCATGGAAGAAGGGACAGCAACCGATGCAGGACCCAAGACTTTGTTAATCAGGCTGACGGAGGGCTACTGCAAGCAAATAACCCAAATGTGATGACTGCAGCAGTGAAACACGAAGAACATCAGCTTCCACACCCCTTAACCACTGAAGGACATGTGATGGTTAGGGCTCCAAACCTTAAGAAATTTACTACCTCAGAGGGAGGCTATCACCCTGTCTTGTATGTGTATGCTAGGAACCAATGTAAAAAAATTTATATATCCACACCACGGCACAAGCCATAACAGAGACACACATAAAAGAAGGGATTGAGGGCGAGTTTCCCTATTACAACAGTGATCTAAAATCCAAGAGCTTAGAAAGTAAGACAGCCTTGGAGAAAAGCCCTAGCAAAAAACTACTCTAGACCTGTAAAGAATCCAGTTTGTAATGATTTGTTAAAATATACACAGAGAGCAAACCTGCAGCCTCTAGAATACTTAGAGTCAATCCTACTTCCAAAAAGGGACAGAAGAAGCCAAAGCCCTGATAGAAAGAGCCTAAGTTTGCCTGGAAGCGATTTGTCAGGGTGAAAAAAAAAAAAAAAAAAAAAACTATACCATGAGACAACCATTTGGAAACTGTTTAAGCACAGATTTTCCCCTTTTCTTACATTAACAGGAAATAACCATTATACCAACTGGTCACCTGTTTAAAGGTCTTTGCCTCCTATGCACAAGGTATAAAGTTCGAACCTAATCTTTGACAAATACCAGTTTGAAGTCTGCATGTTCTCCCTGTGTCTCTGTGGGGTTCCTTCCACCTCCAAAAAATATGTTGAGCGTTTCCATCACAAACTCACCCAGGAATGGAACTGTGGGCAGAAGCACAGACTCTAGATGGTGCCCTATAGGGGGAAGCATTGTATAAACCAACCAACCACTTCGGGCAGCTTTTCTGGTGTGCAGTATCCTCAAGATAAGAGAACTCAGTTCACAAACTGAGTGCTGTGACAGGGCTAAACGCTCGATGGTGCAAAAAAATTATGGCTCTAGGTGATCTGATGGTGTTGACTACGAGTCACCAAAAGGGCATGGGTATTTGCCAGTGATAAGTGAGGTTGAAGACCTACTCTATTCTGATCTACACCAGGAGTCCATCTAATAGTGAGAGAGGTATATGTGCCCCATTGGCCAGTGTGTGTGCTCCATGAAGCCCAGCAGCTCTGGGTCAAGCTACATGGCTGGCCAGTGTCCAGTTACCCAGCTTGGGTTACCAGGGGTTGCTCTGTTGAGCAAAAGCTGGACATAAAACCAAATCAACCTGCCAAACGAAGTAAGAATTGCCACATTCATTGTGTGTTCACTAACAGATAGATGTTTGGAAGTGGATGGTATGATGGTTAGGGGGAGGCTAGACATCCTATGTATGTAAGGAACAAGATTTAAGGGCAGTACAACAAAGCAACTTGGCTTGGGATGTAGAGTCTACTACTCAGGAGATGAACAGGCTAGAAATGGTGTGAGAACTGTGGTGAAGGAGAAGCTTCAGAAAACAGTGAGGGATGTCATCAAAATTAGTGACAGACTCATGGCAATCACATTCCAGTGTAATGAGATTATGAATACTGCCCTATGCCCCACAGCAGGGTTGGGGAAGTGAGGAAAAGACTGCATTCAGATAGGACCTACTAGATAAAGCAGGACAGCAGGAACTGGTGTTGATAATGGGTGATCTCAATGCACACATCAGGACAGATGGAGCATGATATGAAGACTGGCTGGGTCCACATGGGTGAAGCAACATGGAGAGCCCATTCTAGACTTCTGTCTGGCAAATGGCTCGATGGTAGCCAGCATATGGTTCAGAAACAGAGCGTCATAAAATCAAATACAAAAGTGGCCAACATGCAACTCAGGCTTCTTTCCTATTAAGGAAAGGGCACAGAGGTAGAATCAGCTATTGCCAAGTCATCCCCTGTGAAGCAGTCGACCCACATATAAAACACTGGTTGCCACAATAAGCTGCAAACAGTGGTCAAAGACCACACTGACTAGGCTGAAGACCTTGAAGTTGACTGAAGAGAAAGCACAACAGTTCCAGGAATTACTCGGGGCTCTAGCACCTCAAGAGGAGGAAACATGTAGAGTTGAAGAATAGCACAGCCTCAAAAACAGCATGTGTAAAGTACATAAGGAAAGCTGGTGGTGGAATGCAGAAGTCCAGAAAGTCATCAAAAGAAAGGAGGAGTGCAGGAAAATGAGACAGACTAGGATAGGAAGGAATACAGGTTGGCTAACAAACAGGCTAAGGAGAAGAGTTGTTGCAATAAAGTGATTCAGTGGATGGTATAAAAATATCAGGCTGCAAGGCAAAGACAGAAATATAAAGACAGACAAACATCCTTCATAAGCAGGGTTGCCAGACGTCCCTATTTGAGCACGATTGTCCCGGGATCAGCAGCCCAATCCAGTGTCCCGCACTGCCGGTTTAAATCCCGGTGAAACAGCCCTCCACTTTTTTTTTTTGATTTGCCTGTATACCGGCATACGGGCCAATTAAAAAATCACTAAACACGGAGCTGCTTGTGTTTAATACGGAACTGCTTGATGTTCCGTATTAAACAGAAGTAGCTCCATGTTTAAAGATCTTAAGACTTTTTGGTCCTCACCATTGTCCCTACCCGGCCAGTCAGAAATCTGGCAACCCTGTTCATAAAAGATGCCAGCAACAACCTGCTTAACAGTCCACAGGACATTAAAGGCAGAATATGGGAGTACTTCCAGCAACTTCTGAATGAAGAAACCCCCACAGAAGTTGTACTTCCCTAGACACAGCCTACTGTCAGAAAAGAGGACAAGCCCATACTAGTAGAAAGTCTGCCACTAAGGAAAATGAAGTCAGGGAAAGCAGCAGGCTCAGATGAGGTCAGAGCAGATACAGTCAAGATGTTGGGTGAGATAGGGGAGAAATTGCTCCCGAGGGTACTCCTAGCAGTATGGAAAAAAAGACTTATCCCAGATGACTGGAGAATAAGCATACTAGTGCCACTGATAAAGAACAAAGGGGACATTCCCAACTGTAAGCAGTATAGGAGGTAGCAAACTCCTGTCACACTGCATGGAAGTTCTGGAGAGGATGACTGATAAATACATAGAGCACTAGAAAGGAAGAAGGGAAATGTGCAGTTCAAATTCAGATCAGGATGCAGTACAACTGGCCCACAGCATGCAGTAAGAGAAATACTTTAGTATGAGCAAAGTCCAACTGGGCATTCCTAAATTCTGAGAAAGCACATGACAAGGTATAAAGACAGCTGATTTGGGCAGTCCTATGGTGGATCGAAGTCCCAGAAGCACTGGTAGAATTAATGCAAGCTATGCAACAAAGACCCGATGACTCAAGTACGAACAGCATTCATTCTTACAAAGGGGTTCCCAGTGGGAGTGGGTGTGCATCAGGGTTTAGCTCCGAATTCACTGTTGTTCACACTGGTGATGGACTTCATTAGCAAAGAGGTTGGAGAAGGCATATCAAAAAAGTTGATGTACGCAGACAATGTGGCATTACAGGCAGGCTCTCACCAAGATCTTCAGCAAAGGGTAGGAGAATGAAATGCAAAACTGAAGACACATGGGATAAAAAAAAAAAAAAGTACAGATAAACAGTTGTAATGGCAACAAATGGGGGGAAATCAGAATAAGAAGCTGAAAACTGAGACAGAAAGGAAAACAGAATAAGTTCATAGCTTCAAGTATCTGGGAGGGATAGTTGAGAAGAAGGGAAGTCTGAATGAGGAGGACAAAGCTAGAATCAGAGGGTTGTAGCCAACTAGCACAGACTATTAGAGGTAGTGCATGACAGAAGAATGCCATACAAGTTGAAAAGTAAGGTGCACAAAACCATGGTGCAACCAGTACTACTACATGGTACAGAAACTTGGGCAGTAAAGGCAGAGCAGTTGAGGAAGTTAGAGGTGATGGAGATGAAGTCTCTTGAGACAGCTGGTACGCTGCACAGCGTGAAACTGATGAAATGAGGATTTAAGAGCAGAAGCCAAAGTAGCTGCAATTGCAGAAAAGGTCAAAAAGAGCAGATTGCAGTCGTTCAGGCACTTGTGCAGGAAAGCAGAAGACAATTTGATGAAGAAGATTTGGAACAGTCAGGAAGAAGAGGAAATGAGGGTGTCCAGCAAAAAAGTGGATGGATTGTGAGAAGACCTGTGACAGTCAGACATTAAGTGTCAAAGAAGGTGGGAAGAGTTGCACTGCACAGGGAGAGAGAGCGACTAATGACACGACACCCTGACCCCATGTAGAAAATGGGGAAAAAGGAGGGTTGTTGAAGATGATGATGAAGCAGTTGCTCTGAACTTCTGTAAGTTTCAGTCCAGTCAATATGGTATCCAAGTTGTCTACGGACATACAGAGTAAAGTAAGCAAAATTCTCTCTCCCTTACTTTTTCTGATCTGGAAGAATAAGACAGGAAGATAGGCTGACTCAGTAATGACTAGTACTGCTTTCCAAGTTACCAACTTCAATTCAGCCTGACGAGTTAGTTGAAAAAGAAAA